>NC_087064.1:20508250-20619463 GCF_963678635.1 Symsagittifera roscoffensis
CAATCACGTACAACTCAATTAATTTTGTTCAAATCACCTCGAGACATTCAACAAATTGATTATTTAAGCAGACAGTTGAATAATGCAAAATTCCTCCGTAATGCGTATCAGTTGGCAACGAAAGAAGATTTCGGTCATCTGTTGATAGACTTGGATCCCAAAACTTCAGAATGTCTTCGTTATTCGTCAAACATAGTTCCACCATCACCAACCATTTTACCACTATTTACCATCCTCAAAAGCAGTTATCACATCTCTTGAAAATGAAAGAGAAAGAATTATGTATATTGAAGCAAATGCTCAATAGTCGCCATTGTAGATCAATTTTGACAGGAGCTGATTCAAATTTTATTAGATTTCTTTGCGATTGTTTTGTGAATGTTTTTCTGGGACATGTTCCAGCTAACAAAAGTTTCATCGAGAGTAAGAAAATACCATTTGGAAAAATTGTTGACCCTAAGTTTAGTATCCGAGAAAAACGAAAAGTTTTGGCAAACAATATTTCACTGGTTAAATCAATCGGAGAATCGTGTTTTATTTACCTGAAAAACTAGAACCTCAGGTATGTATGCTGAAGAATTCATCCTCATTCCTCGAAAAACATATGCTCCAGATGAAAAAACTGCACCACAATCTCAAATCCTTCATAATCCATTAATTAACGACAAATCATCTCAACTCAACTCAATTACATACAACGATTTCGAGAACAAAATATCAGCCGTGACTCTCCACCACCATTAAACCCAACATCTCCTATTCCTTTAACCCCTAATAATGTAGTACCAAATCTTCGAAAAAGAAATTTATCTGCACTTACTAATTTCAGTGATGATGGTGATGATGAAGCAGAAAAAAATTTTGAATCATACAATTCACGGCAGCAGAAAAGCTCAGAGAGAACAGAAAAAAACGATGAAAAAAGTTATGGAAAAACCGCTGAAGTGTTTCGAAAGGTTATGGAATCCATTCAAGAGCTATTGGAAGCTAATAAATTGGAAAGGGCAAACATCGTGCTAAAGCAGTTGTTCAAAGTTGAACCCTTGACTTTAGACGTTGACGGATATGTTTTAATTCAAGGAAAACCAACACTCGTTAAAATTGAATCTTTATTGTACGATACACAGCAAAACACAAAAAAACTTGAGAGTGTTTTTTATCCACAAATTTTGAAAGAACTGAATCTTGATCCTAGCTTAGTGTCCAACACTTATGCCAAACAGATTCTCCGCTCGCTTAAGAGCGAAGCAGCTAAGCCCTCAACTTCTTCCTCCTTCGTCTCCGACGACAACCCGACAACTGAGTACTCGAAGAGATCAAAACCCTCCTCTTCGAAGACTCGATCGACAACTCTCAAACCCAAAACCAAGCAATCCGACAAAAGAAAAACCCAGAAAAAAGAATTTTTCCCCACCACCAACGACGACGATGACGACGATGATAAAAACTATGAAAGCAGTAAAGAATTGTTTGCGACGACGTCAACAAAAGAATGGAAGTCCTACTATCAGTGAAGAAAAGAAACTCAAATTACTCTACACGAAAGGTCCAGCTGCATTTGGTAGCGTTAAAAATTTAACAAATGCTAGTCAACTCTCACCAAAAAAAGTTCTGGTCAACTCTCACCAAAAAAATTTTTTGAGATCTCAATCATCACATACAAAGTATGGATTGTTTCGTAAAACATATCCTCGTCTAAAAGTGATTGTTAACGATATCAACGAAATTTGGTCTCTTGACTTGGCTTATGTTGATAAATTGGCTAAATATAACCGAGGGGTACGATATTTGTTAGTTGCTGTCGATTGTCTCTCTCGCTACTTACGAGTGGAACCCCTGAAGACCAAATATGCTAAGGAAACAACCGAAGCTTCCAAAAAAAATGATCAAAACAAAACAACCAAAAAAAGTTTGGGTTGACAAAGGCACCGAGTTTAAAGGAGAGTTCGAAAAGTTATGTACTAAACGAGAAATCATCAAATACAATACTCACAGTGAAAAAAAATCAGCGTTTGCCGAAAGAAACATTCGATCGCTGAAAAGTATTATGTACAAATACTTGGAGTTTGAATGGACTTACAGTTATATTGAAAAATTATAAAGTTTTGTTCAAATGATTAACTCACAAGTTAATAGAGTAACAAAATTGGCTCCAAACAAGGTCACAAGAAAACATGTACCTGCTTTAGTTTCATTAATTGCAAACAGTTCATCGAATTTGTGTTGGTGACCAAAATTTTATGTTGGTGACTATGTGCGAATAGCGAAGACTGACTTGCCTTTTACAAAAGGTTACAAGCAGATTTTTACAGACGAAGTTTTTGAAATAGTTGTCATTCCTACTGTAAACCCTCCAACATACAGTCTCATTGATGCGGAAAAGGAAGAAATCAGCGTAAAATTTTATGAAAAAGAACTTAGTTTAATTGGAAACAAAGCTGATTATAACGAAAATGGGCAGTGATGAGTTTACTGTACATTTGATTTCAACAGCATCAATGGATTATTTCCAAGACAACACTTTGGCCAGTTTTAGAAATTTTTGTAAAGAAGAAATAGCTTTAGACGGAGATTGGAGAGTTGCTCTCTCAGAAATAATTTTCCCCACAAAATTAAACAATGTTACTGATGAGGAATTTACGTACTTCAGAGCATCCGAAGTAGTAGCCAGTAAATCCAACGCTGGCAATCGGAATACAATTTCCAGACCCTACTATGGCGAAAAAGTTTTTATCAAATCAGGAGAGTACACTTTTATAGAACAATTGATTAATGAGATAAAAACAAAACTCAAAGACAAAATTCATTTTGATGCGAGTCCTCAAGAAATCACGAATAGCATGAGCATTTGGATGAACGCAAATGAAGGAATCTCATTCTCAAGTCCCCAAATACCCAGTCTGTTAGGCTACAATGCAAAGCTTGATGAGAACGGTGAATATCACATTGGTTACAAAATGATACCCTCCATCGATGCATCTTATGAGGGAAACAATCTCATTTCCCATATGACTTATCGAGTGGGACAAGTCTAATTTTTGTCTATATTGACATTATTCAATACCAAACTGTTGATGATGCAAAGGCCCCATTGTTACGCGTCATTGATTCAAATAGACGCATCAAAAACGGTAGTGCCTGCAGCATTGAACCTAATCATCGAAAAAACTTCACTAATTTAGACTACAAAAAATTATTCACTTCATCTTTACAATCAATATCGGTACAGTTGCGCACAAAAACTGGAAGACTAGTGCCCTTTGCAGGAACTGGTAAAGTTGTGTTGACTCTAAAATTCAAGCGCTTTGATTGAAAACCAATGGAACAATATTATGCAAAGCAAGCTTCACTTCCTCATTTCTCTGGACACTACCGACAACGCGGCAGTGGATTTGGCGCTTTGGCTGCTGGTATTGGTCGTGTTGCTATATCGTTTGCACGACGGGTTATTCTACCGGCTGCAAAAAAAACTGGGCAGAGAACTTTCGATGAGTGCAGCGCCAGAACTAATTGATGTCGCTATGAAAAAGAAGTCTCCTAAACAAGCATTGAAGAACACTGTCACAAAAACTGCAAGAAAACAACTCGGTGGTGGTAGACGTCGTCGTCGAAATAAACCAATGAATGGATTACGGAGAAGAAGGTCAGTAGGGGAAAAACAACCATTCGAAGAAAAACCAGACCAGTGAGAAGTCGAGCAGATTTTTTCTCAAACATAAAAAATGATCGCTAATTTGTTACCCAATGAAGCTACCCATAGCTCTCTGGATTTGTTTGAAAACGCTTTTGATCAAAAAATTGGACCTGTCTATTCACCTAATGGACCAATGCTTGAATTTGAAATCACCGGTGAGGGTAATAATTTTGTTGACCTGCAAAAAATATATTTGGAAATACGATGCAAAGTAACGCAATCAAATGGAGCTGATCTGCGATACAACAACACTGATCCTACTGTGTCTGATTCACCGTTCCTCGTAAACAACTCCCTGTATTCCCTTTTCTCTGACTGTACCCTCTCTGCTAATGGACTCAAAATCTCAAATGCCAATAGTAATTTTGCGCATAAAAGCTTTATTGGAACAGAATTTTCTAACAGCAAAGGAGCCAAGGACTCATGGCTTAAGTGTCAGATATATCGTTTTGAAAAAAAATCCCGCTGCAATAGATGCAGCTGATTTCACATCTCAACGAGAACTGGTCCGTGAATCGAGGGAAATTTGGTTCTATGGACCCGCTGGAGTTGATTTTTTCACATTTGACAAGCATTTGTTGAGCGGTGTTACCCTCAGACTTTCCTACAGACGTTCTCATGAAGACTTTCTCATTATATCGGAAGATGCTGCCAAGCATTACAAGCTGCAAATACTCGAAGCGAACCTATATGTTAAAAAAATGACTATGACTGACCATGTGCTCTCTGCCATTGAATCAACTTTGCTCAAAACTCCTGCGAACTACCCATATCAAGAAGAAATTACAAAAACATTTCTTGCAACAGCTGGTCAGCGCAGCTGGCAACAGGAAGTTGTTTTTGCTCGTGAACCGGTGAGACAAATTATTATAGCATTGAACACAAATAATGCATTTCTCGGAACAAACCGAACGAATCCTTTCCATTATCAAAATTTTGGATTGGAGCAAGTTACTTTGAGACGAAATGGTTTATCAATAGCAAGTACACCAATCAGTACACAAGATCATAAACGTCTCTTCTTCAACACACTATCAGCGCTGGGTTTGTTGCACTGCGGGCTGGGAATCACTCTGGATAACTACCAACAGCACTTTATTATGTGTTTTGATCTCACTAGCACACAGCAGGCAGCTCATGACTTCTTGCATCCAGAACTTACTAACTGCTCAGTTTCACTCGATCTTCAATTCTCAAACGCTTTGACAGCAAACCTGGAAATTTTTGTTTGGGGTATACGCTCATCCAATGTATTTATTACCTCCGACCGCAAAGTTACAAAGAACGTCCTTCCCATTTCGACAGTCTGAAAATGGATGAAATCCAGTTGCAGGACCTCATTCAGAATTGTAAACATCTGAAATATAAGTTTTTTGGAGTACTTGCAGCCGACAATTTTCCACCTCACATCCCAAACAATATCTTTATGATTGTGAACACTTCAAAATCAGATTCTCCGGGGACACATTGGATTGTGATATGCAACAGAAGAAATGTTTTATACTTCGCTGATCCTCTCGGTCTTCCTCTTTGGCAGTACACCAATCTGTATAAACGATTGAACGAGAATTTTCATCAGGTGACTGAATTGATGACAAACTTTCCCATGCAAGACTCAAACTCTACCATGTGCGGTTCTTTTTGTATTTATATTGCACATTTGATTTTTGATAAAAACTTTAATGGTGATGCTTCTGATTTTGTTTACATAACTGATCATGTTTTGAAACGTTTCCTAACTCACATGCTTACCCATGAACTAACCATTTAATATGGTTGATTTATAAATTTTACAATTTAATTTTGAACAATACATTCTTTTAGTAATTGAAATTTTACCCAATTGTTAACTGAATAGCAGTAATTCGAGAAGTTAAGATTTTTATCAAAGTGAGAAAAAAAGTACAAAATCGATCTATGGGGGATATCACCATACCAGCAACTGTTGCCTCCTTTCAGTACAATTTCCGGACGGGTTTCGAAACGCCGCCTTTCGGCTGAGAGTCGAGCGCCAAGCGTTTTCCTCTACTCGGACCCCAAGAAATTTTGTTCCACTTCAATTTTATAGTAACAAGTTAGGTACAAGTCTTAGAAATGGTTGCAACAAAATTAATGGGCACTTTTGGCTTTCATCAGTGTTCTCGTTTTTCAAGATCTTTAGCCACTTCAACCTTTTAGCTCTTTCAATCTTTCTACAAAATCAAAGCTTTTGTCATAGATTTCAGACGTTTTTTTAGTCTCCTCTAGACACGGAAAATGGAAATGTCGAAATTTTTAAGCCAATTTCTTTATTTTAGAGTTTTCAGTGTTTCGTAATTTTTCCTTATTTTTTAGCTTCATTTGGCTTAAAGTAATTTTTCATTCTTATTTTGGTCAAATTGATTATTAATTTTTGCCTAAATAGAGGTGGCGGCCGCCGCACTTGACGAATTTTCCTTTCTTCGAGATTCAGCAACAAAAACATGCATTTTTGAAGGAAATCGTTCACCGCAGACAACAGTTAAGCTACGCTGTCAAAATCTTGTGCTTTCCTATATACCATATAGTTTGGTCGCATATAATAGGTATATAACGTCATTTTACATGTAAACAAATCAATACCCCCAAACTTTAGAAGGGAAAACATGCACCGACCAAAACTTAATCCATTCCTGTTTCCACAACGTTCAGTGGGAATACTCAATAATATACCGAAGTTTTACATGAGGACTATTAGGTATAAAATTATAGATGGTGACAATTAGGATTATTACATAGTGACCATTGGGTATAAAATTATACATGGTGACAATTAGGATTATTACATGGTGACCATTGCTGATCATTTAATACATGGTGACCATTATGATTTATACCTAATGGTCATCCATGTATGACAACCCCCCCCCGATCCTAACGCCGCACTATATGCATACTACTGGCGACAATTCAACGGTTTGTCACTTTCTTGGGGGAAAAGTTACGGCTTGAAAAGTTCGAATGGTCACTTTCGACCAGTTAATGCCTAGCGGACAACAACTAGACAAAAATTTTTAGCAAAATTCAGTGTTTATTTAAATGAAAAGTTAAATGATTAAATATAAAAAGACTGCTCGTATCAGGGCGAAGCCCTGAATGTTCCGACTGCCTTTTAAGGTTTTATGGAGCAGTAATAACATTAAAAAATTAAATGTATTAAAATAAAATGAAAATTTTTTTTTTCTAAAGTTTGAAATTTTTTATGAAAGTCATCCCCCCACACGCCATATAAAATAGAAAAAGATAAATTTCGCTCCTTGTACCGAATCAATTATGACAAATAAGCTTCTTTCAACCAATTTGGAACGATTTTAAGATGGATTAACTATCCGCTTACGCGTTAATAGCGCGAAGTATATCGCGCGTTAATTGTCCCAAAATGGCCAAAGTGGCAATCTTTAAACCCCCATAACTTTACGAAAAATGATCACAGGTGAAATATCTTTTCAAATTTGAGCTCAGGGCAACAATAACTTTTGAATGATAAAAAAAATTCTGTCAAAAATGGCTTGTTAAAAAGTCGAAATTTGTCTGAAGAAAAAAAAACCCACCCGAGCACAAATATTCCGTTACTTTCGTATCGAAAGTCGGAACAATAATTTCAAGTAAAATTTATGATGAAAGTGGAACCAGATCTAAACTAGAGTTTATTATTGGATATTATTCTGATATTTTATCCTTATAAAATATTAAACACTAACAAGTTAGAACAAAAACTGACCATTTATTATAAATGTTTTCTCTTTTTCTCTAGTCTTCACAGGCACGATCATCACTCATCTACGAAAAAGAAAAACGAAACAAAAAACAGAAAACTTTTTCTAGAATCATAAATTTATATTAACCAATTACAATAAATAATGAAGCAGTAAAATTTACCCCTAAAACAGCATTAAATTGATATATAAACTCTTTTCCCATATGCAGTAAATATTCTTAAAATGAAAAGAAAATGATAATTTCAACCCCCCAAATAAAGCCGTAAAATTAATCATTTCAAATTAGTAAATTAGTAAAAGTTGCCTATAAAATTAAAGCAGTACTAACCTTTTCAAAGACGCTTCTTTACAGTTTAAAATTTTCACTCGCCCACAATCCTATCCACAATCGCACAGCTCGCCCGAGAAGAATTGTTTAAAATTATGGTTGGAAATGAATTTGACAACCCAATCACACTCTAACTACGGAATGGCAAAACACACCCGATATGCTGCCTACAGTCACTACACTCAAAGGATTTAAAGTACGACTTGGCATCGCAACAAAGGAGACCCATTGAAACAGAACAATGGCCATCTCCATGTTCAAGTATACGTACAGATCCAAGTCACCAGGCACTTCAACCAAAGTCAAACTACATGCCACAACCGAACGAGATTGGAGCATTGCTATTCAAAAATAAACGAAATCAACACTCATCACAACCGATCAGAAATCGAAACGATCGTGATAACAATCCTTCTTCCTAATTGGAAGAAAAAATATGCTCGCTACTTTTAAAGAAAGACACCATCAACCATCCTCCACTACAGTAGAACACTGAAGAACCAAAACTCTGTAAACCCCGGATGGGTGGAACCAGATCTAAACTAGAATTTATTATTGGATTTTATTCTGATATTTTATCTCTAAAAAATATTGAATACTAACCAATCATACTCCATCAAACTAACAACATACTTATTTGTAAATGCTGAAACTACTTGTAGTTTCAGCACCACAGCAATTTGAATTAAACTTAGAATACAGTTGTTCTCATTCTGTAAACCAACTTGCATAAACCGGTGTACACTAGATCTATTGAGACTAGGAGATATAAGAGTAAGATTAAGATTGGTGTGAGACTAAGAAGTTGCACGAATCTATCCGGCCGAAATTAAGATAGCGTGACGAGCAAACGGTGTACTTTATCAGAAATTACTCTATGAGGTTACCAAGTGAACAATTAAACTCAAAAGGACCACACAAAAACTCATAAACTCTCGTTGAATTTTCAAAGAGAAACATTAAGTTTTTTCAAGAAGGACAAAAAATTTGACGCAGAAAAATTGGTAATATCAATTCAATTGCAAATAAAAAGTTTGAAATTTTTTTATAAAAATCATCCCCCCACACGCCATATAAAATAGAAAAAGATAGATTTCGCTCCTTGTAACAAATCAATTATGGCAAATCAGCTTTTTTCAAGCAATTTGGAACGATTTTAAGATGGATAAACTCTCCGCTTACGCGTTAATAGCGCGAAGTATATCGCGCGTTAATTGTCCCAAATTGGCCAAAGTGGCAATCTTTAAACCCCCATAACTTTACGAAAAATGATCACAGGTGAAATATCTTTTCAAATTTGAGCTCAGGGCAACAATAGCTTTTGAATGATAAAAAAAATTCTGTCAAAAATGGCTTGTTAAAAAATCGAAATTTGTCTGAAGAAAAAAAAACCCACCCGAGCACAAATATTCCGTTACTTTCGTATCGAAAGTCGGAACAATAATTTCAAGTGAAATTTATGATGAAAGTGGAACCAGATCTAAACTAGAGTTTATTATTCGATATTATTCTGATATTTTATCCTTATAAAATATTAAATACTCACAAATTAGAACAAAAACTGACCATTTATTATAAATGTTTTCTCTTTTTCTCTAGTCTTCACAGGCACAATCATCAATCATCTACAAAAAAGAAAAACGAAACAAAAAACAGAAAACTTATTTCTAGAATCATAAATTTATATTAACCAATTACAAAAAATGAAGCAGTAAAATTTACCCTTTAAAACAGCAATAAATTGATATATAATCTCTTTTCCAATATGCAGTAAATATTCTTAAAATGAAAAGAAAATGATAATTTCAACCCCCAAATAAAGCCGTAAAATTAATCATTTCAAATTAGTAAATTAGTAAAAGTTGCCTACAAAATTAAAGCAGTACTAACCTTTTCAAAGACGCTTCTTTACAGTTTAAAATTTTCACTCGCCCACAACCCTATCCACAATCGCACAGCTCGCCCGAGAAGAACTGTTTAAAATTATGGTTGGAAAGGAATTATATAATAATCCAAACTAACCAACGCAGCCTACTAAACACCACAAACCACAACCTAACAGCATGACTAAGAAAAGAAAACCAACGGTACCCAAACCGGATTAAAACCAGCTTAGAACTGGATAAATTGTTTTTTTGAAGACTGAACACAAAAAGGACCCTCCAAAAAAGAGCAGGAATTTATACTCCACTCCTGGCCTAACCCACCGTGCTACATCCACGCTTTGTGACCCACACTCTATTTTTGACGAGAGTTACTCATGGGTGAGTAGCTCTTAAAAAAAACCCAACTAAACGAGAACGCTTTTGCGATAAAAATTCATAACAAGATCATAACTAAAAACAAAATTAACAAAGATTTGTATTTGTAAATAATACAATGCAATATATAGACTACATACAGCGCACAGACGGGCAGCAAGGAACTTGACAACCCAAACACACTCTAACTACGGAATGGCAAAACACACCCGATATGCTGCCTACAGTCACTACACTCAAAGGATTTAAAGTACGACTTGGCATCGCAACAAAGGAGACAATTGAAACAGAACAATGGCCATCTCCATGTTCAAGTATACGTACAGATCCAAGTCACCAGGCACTTCATCCAAAGTCAAACTACATGCCACAACCGAACGAGATTGGAGCATTGCTATTCAATGATAAACCAAATCAACACTCATCACAACCGATCAGATATCGAAACGATCGTGATAACAATCCTTCTTCCTAGTCGGATGAAAAAATATGCTCGCTACTTTTAAAGAAAGACACCGTCATCCATCCTCCACTACAGTAGAACACTGAAGAACTAAAACTCTGTAAACCCCGGATGGGTGGAACCAGATCTAAACTACAATTTATTATTGGATATTATTCTGATATTTTATCTCTAAAAAATATTGAATACAAACCAATCATATTCCATCAAACTAACAACATACTTATTTGTAAGTGCTGAAACTACTTGTAGTTTCAGCACCAGAGCAATTTGAATTAAACTTAGAATACAGTTGTTCTCATTCTGGAAACTAACTTGCATAAACCGGTGTACACTAGATCTATTGAGACTAGGAGATATAAGAGTAAGATTTAGATTGGCGTGAGACTAAGAAGTTGCACGAATCTATCCGACCGAAATTAAGATAGCGTGACGAGCAGACGGTGTACCTTATCAGAAATTACTCTATGAGTTTACCAAGTAAACAATTAAACTCAAAAGGACCACACAAAAACTCATAAAGTCTCGTTGAATTTTCAAAGAGAAACATTAAGTTTTTTCAAGAAGGACAAAAAGTTTGACGCAGAAAAATTGGTAATATCAATTCAATTGCAAATAAAAACAACGCTCGTTATTGGTTTAAGTGATTGAGCCGGTTCCGTTCGTGATTTGCGCCATTTTTTAAATTTTTTTTTGAAAATCCGCCCCCCTCCCCGAAAAATTCTTAGATCTGCGCCTGGTATAATAGAGTTTGCAACTTTAAAAGGATAGAATCTCTAAATCTGCTAATTACGAGGAAAATTATTGGTTTAAGTGATTGAGCCGGTTCCGTTCGTGATTTGCGCCATTTTTTAAATTTTTTTTTTGAAAATCCGCCCCCCTCCCCGAAAAATTCTTAGATCTGCGCATGGTATAATAGAGTTTGCAACTTTAAAAGGATAGAATCTCTAAATCTGCTAATTTCGAGGAAAATTATTGGTTTAAGTGATTGAGCCGGTTCCGTTCGTGATTTGCGCCATTTTTTTAATTTTTTTTTTGAAAATCCGCCCCCCTCCCCAAAAAATTCTTAGATCTGCGCCTGGTATAATAGAGTTTGCAACTTTAAAAGGATATAATCTCTAAATCTGCTAATTACGAGGAAAATTAAAAAAAAAACTAAATACAAATAAAAACATAGTCTGATTATTTATTCATATCTGCATTGATTACTGATAACAGTTAGAAATACTAGATTCCATGCATTTTAGTAAATCCAATACAATCAAAGTTCCCATAACCAGGCCACACTTGATCTTGGATCTTTTTTATTGAGTCCTTTTCATCAGTCCCACAAAGTCGAAGTAAGAAATGCGATTTTTGTTTCTAATTCATTCTAATCTTCACTATTTGCTTCATCGGTTTTGTTTGAATTCTTCTCTGAGTCATGGTCGCCGTTACCATTGTTTCCTCCGCCTTCGTTACCACTGTTCTGATCTTCCTCATCGTCTTCATCTTCATCGTCTTCATCTTCATCGTCTTCATCTTCATCGTCATCATCTTCATCTTCTTCATCTTCTTCATCTTCGTCTTCATCATTATCGCCATTCTTGGTTTGTTCACCACTACTTCCCTTTTCACCTTCTCCTTCAACAACTTGTGAATCTCCAGTGATAGTTCTGTTCAGGCTTTCCTCAAGACTCTCAGTGTCATTGTTTCCTGCTTCATTTTCAGCCACATCTACTTCAGGCATGTTTTGCAAGTTACCTGCGACAGCTCCAGCGTTTTCCATGTTATCCGCCATTCCTCCAATGTTTCTATTTCCTTTTGACCTTTAAGCAATGAATTTACAATATTAGCCTACATGCAAAAGGCAAAAAAAAATAAGTTAACTATATAGAGTTTTTTTTGGCGCAGGCTCCGGACGAGGTGAACTATCACCCCTAAACCAATTTAAGAGGGAGATTGTTAACTTTTGATTAAAAGTAAAAGCGTTCAGCCAATCAGATTTGAGTATAGTATATGCAAAACTTAAGGCTTGAATTTGCCATTTAATTTTAGGTGGAGATTGTTCACTTGGTCTATAAGGGGGGGGGGATTGTTCACATGGGTCCAGGCTCCCATCCAAAGCTAGAAATTTTTTACCCAATAGCGTTTGCAATGAGTAACAGAGTTGGTCGCTGTCATAGCTGTCATAAAAAAGCTGTCATAAAATGGCATCTTAAAAATGATCATCAGCCCCTATATCTCTACTTCGGCTACTGATGAGACGAATATTGTTTTACATTGCCTACCCGCTTTGTCCTGCTCCTCCCCCTGCTCCTTGTGAGAGGTTATCACTCACAACGTCGTGCGCTGTTGTGAAGGAGTCTTCATTTTTAGCAGCCGATGCTCCTGTCTTTGGCATCATCTCACTGTTTTCCCCTGTCGAAGAGTTTTCTCCGCCTAGCTTTTCGTCTTTCTGGATGTCTCCAAACATGAGCAACTCCTGCGCGGGTGAGTTCCCATCTGGAAGCGGCACAATTGATGAGAACGTCCTTGGTGTCCAACAAGTAAAAAGGAAAACACCTGCTGCAAAAAGTGAAGTGAACAACTAACAGCCAGCCTTGAACACATTAGTCATAGTGAAAAAAAAATTTCATAACAAAAAATAGAAATAAAACTTCAAAAAAATTCAATTAATTAAAAAGTTGTCAACTTTATGCGATGGAGAGTGGTGAAAATTTTAAATGAAATTTTTGGACAAAAATGAAGTTCGCTTTTTGCACTTAGTCTGAAAACAAAAAATCTTGAAACTGTTTTTCGTGGCCCTGCTGAAACACCAAAATTTTTCGTTGCAATTTTTTCTTATGAAAAATGACTTAAAAGGGTATATCGCATCTCAACTTTATCTTGCGGTTGGTTGCGGATAACGATTTTTGCGGATAAAGTTGCGGATTCCGCTCACAATTTGCAGCTGCGGCTTTCACGACAGGTTGAATTTACTAAATAGACAAACATAGTTGCCTGTTTTTGAAGCAATTTTGACCAAAATATTGTTTTAGCTATTTGTTTGTGGAATCCAAAACAGAAAAGAAGATCAAAGAAAAGTAGCTATGCTGCGGATTCTGCAACAATTCAATTTTAAGCCTGTTCCGGAATCCACCTACAAACAAAAAAAATACACAGTTTGGCCTCGTGATGCTTTGATGGACATCACAAAAATTGAGAAGCTTATTTGCTCCACAAAAAGTACAAAAAAATTTATACAATTTTCATATAACGTTTTCAATTTTTTTTCCTTGTTTCTATTATTTTAAGATTTGCGATTGAGTTAAAAATACGAAAAAAATATATATGAACTCAAAACTTTGGTGAAAACAATAGAAAATTTTTCCAGTCAGTATAACAAGTTTTTGAGCAGAGAAAATTTTTTGCTATTTCAAATCAAAAACATCCAAAACGGCGACGAGCTCATCTATGCGTAAAAAATGATGAATAATCAAATGACACTTTTGAAGCTCGTGACCTAAGTTTATTTCTTGCTGGCTCACTGGTATGAATCCAGTTATAACAGTATTTAATACTACGCCTTTCCATTTTGTCTCATTAAAAGGACCAGGTATTTTCCCATTTTTAATGCTCCCAAAAAATTAGAAGACTGCTCGTATCAAGGCAAAGCCCTGAATTTTCCGACTGCCTTTTAAGGTTTATGGAGCAGTAATAACATTAAAAAAGGAATTGAAATAACAAAAAATGAAATTTTTTTTTTCTAAAATTTGAAATTTTTATGAAAATCATCACCCCACACGCCATATAAAGTACAAAAATATAGATTTTGCTCCTTGTAACAAATAAATTATGGCAAATAAGCTTCTTTCAACCAATTTGGAACAATTTCTGAGACGGATTAACTCTCCGCTTACGAGTTAATAGCGCGAAATATATCGCGCATTAATTGTCCCAAATTGGCCAAAATGGCAATCTTTAAACCCCCATAATTTTACGAAAAAAGATCACAGGTGAAATATCTTTTCAAATTTAAGCTCACGAAAACAATATCTTTTGAATGATATAAAAAAATTCCGTCAAAAATGGCTAGTTAAAAAGTCGAAATTTGTCTGAAGAAAAAAACCCACCCCGAGCACAAATATTCCGTTACTTTCGTATCGAAAGTCGGAACAATAAAATAACCGAGGCAGTCTTAAGTAGTCTTTGTCTTAAATTCAACAAGATTACTCGTATCAGGGCGAAGCCCTGAATGTTCCGACTGCCTTTTAAGGTTTATGGAGCAGCAGTAATAACATAAAAAAATAAAATGAAAATTTTTTTTTTCAAAATTTGAAAATTTTGGTGAAAATCATCACCCCACACGCCATATAAAGTACAAAAAGATAGATTTCGTTCCTTGCAACAAATCAATTAGGGCAAATAAGCTTCGTTCAACCAATTTGGAACGATTTATAAGACGGATTAAATCTCCGCTTACGCGTTAGTAGCGCGTATTATATCGCTTGTTAATTGTCCCAAATTGGTCAAAATTGCCAAAATGGCAATCTTTAAACCCTCATAACTTTACGAAAAATTATCACAGATGAAATATCTTTCCAAATTTAAGTTCAGGACAACAATGGCTTTCGAATGATAGAAAAAAATTCCGTCAAAAATGGCTAGTTAAAAAGTCGAAATTTGTCTGAAGAAAAAAAAAATCCACCCCGAGCACAAATATTCCGTCACTTTCGTATCGAAAGTCGGAACAATTATAGAGTTAACAGAACTATAAAGGCGGGATGGGATGTATTGCCGCTGCCACGTTATGGAACGAAACTTATCGCGCATTACTTGTCTTCAATTGGTTATTTTCAGTCCCCTATAACATCATTGAAGGCAATAACAACTAGAAATAATTACAATCTTTGAGCTCACATCAATACAATTCAGATGGTTTAAGAACTTCCGCTAAAATTGGCTAGTTAAAATATCAAAATTGACCTGAAAAAAAAACCAAGTTCAAATATTCGGTCACTTTCTTTGAAATTGAGTTAAAACAGGGCAAGATGCAATTGAAAAATGTTTTCTGAGTAGAGATGTGGCCCATAAATTTTAGAACTGAAGTACACATCAGCTCTGATGTAGAAAGAAGGCGTTTTATAAGAAACTTACACACATGATTATTTTTACAAACAGGCTTGGGCTCTCTCAAGATTGATTTCTCGTCTCCTTTATAAAAAAAAGTTGTTAGCAGAGGTTGTATATTTATTTTATTGTTTTTTTTCCTTTTTTAAAACTGTTTTTACAATTAAACTTAGTAGACAATTTTGATCGCTGCTAATATCAATTTTTTTTCATGCCAAATCAACGTGAACGAAAAATTTAATTGTGAGATGAAATTGAATGATCGGAAAGAAATTGAAACTTTGTTATTTTCCAGAAATTTTGAGAAATCAGATACAAAGTCAGATACAAAACGATACAAAATTACAACTTGCAAAGAGCTATGGTGTAAGTTTTCTCAAAAAAGTTCAAAAAGAAAGTTATTAAGTTCTGATTAATTGTTTTTCTACAAATTGTTCAACTTCAACCACTGCTGTTAGATTGTTTCCTCAGAAGATAGTGTCTTAAAATTATATAAATGTGTCAGAAAATGTGTCCCCTTAAATTAAAAGCGGCTTATTTAACTGGGCGAAAAACTTACCGACAAAGAAGTTGGTCAAGTACATTATTTTATTGGAAACTAAACCTCAATTTAAAAATAATCCAAATCTCTGGTGAAAACTAAGCTTGAATAGTGAAACAATTAATTACATAGAAGAATTTTAGAGCTCAATCAAGCGTTTATGAACATATTGCAATCCCAAACTCAACGAACCATCTGACTGTAGTTGTTCCAGAGGAAAAAGCAAATTTAAAGTTTTTTTGGCGTACTAAATAAGCAAAATGGCAGTGAGTAAGATGGACATCACGCATCACTAAGGAAGCATGGAGTGATATATATTAGCTATCTTTTCGTTTTGCCTGTTTTTACAGAAGTATTACAATTATACTCCTTGTTCTAACTCAGGATTTCGCTTTTGGTTTTTTTGTGTTTTAATCACTTCACGAAGTGGAAAAGAACTATAAGCTAGTGACTTTTTATCGACTCTGACTAAACAAAGGAAGCTCGTAGCGATCAAGTGTATGATCATGTATTCTCATATTAAAAACCTTTTTGGCCGTGAATCGGATTACAAAAAAAATCAATTAAGATATTTCAGTGTCAAGAAAAACTGGTCGGAAATTTTGTTGTTTTCAGACCTCAGAGTGAGAAGTTGATCTCCTTCATACATGTAGTTTAGTCGCATTCGATTAAAAAAACCAATAGAAAAAATGAAAGATTTGTTTTTAGTAACATTTTGTTCTTTTTTAAATCAGTGTGGTAGGAAGATCTGAGCTACTTGTACAGTAATTGGGCATTCTAACTTGATATGAAGGAGCATTTATAAAAACTTTGGTATGATGGTAGATTGAACTTAATGGTCTGTGATGAAGTATTTCAAAAAGATTATGATTTTGACAACTTCGACTTTTTTCATATGCCCGAATGCTTTCGCTAGAGTTTGCCAGAAAGCTCTATTATCTGAAAGATGTCACCGACTTGAATTGAAAATTTGAAAAAAAAAATCTATTTCAAATGTATCTTTTTCATATGTATCTTTTTGTGTTAATTTAGTTTGAAATACTGATAAATGGAGCTTGATTCAGCAGTTGTTCCAGAGGGGACCAAAACAAGTAACGATGTGCTTATACTTCAAATAGTTTCTTATTTTGTTCCTTAAAAATTCAACATACTTTAAGAGTAAGAACCACTGAAAACATCTTCAAATGCAGTCGGAACATTCTGTTGTCAGCTCAAAAGATGGTTGAGCCCGTGCCCCGGTTAAAAATATCAAACTGAACCCTTTTTGAAAAATGTTATCCTTCTCAACTATAGAAACTCTGTTTAGAATGGATCTGACCGCGGTGTAAAGAGTTCAACCAGATGCGAAATATCGACACCACATACCTCCCAGCCTATGCTGCATGCACTCAAATCCCCGCAAACATCATGGTCAGTTTTCCGCGCGATAGTGCGTGTAGATTATACGAATCACTTCTGCAACACCATTGTGCACAAGCAGAAGAGTCACTTTCAGACTAACCTCCCATAAGGCCAAAACCAAAAACTCAACAGCCGTTGTTCACTGTCAGCTCAGCCAATTTTTTTGGCAGCAAACTGTGAACCCCAACGTCGTTCCGACTAAGCCCTCAACAATGGGACTCCGTCCTATCAATCATTTTATCACGCAAACAATGATGATTCATCCGTTCTCCAGGGGAGGAGCAACATTTTTTATCGGACATCCCAACACATTAACCAAAGCTAACGACCAAAAGCCGTTGGTTGCATCTCAATTGTTCGAGTACAAAAAACCGACCAACAGTTGCGACAAAAAACGAGCCAATTATCAGAAAGATTTGGCTAAAATCTTATCATTGTGCCATGAAGGTCCCCCTGCTAAAATGGAAGTTATCCTGATTTGAATGTTACCCTTTCAGTGGCCTGATTGACATGACCAATACAAAAGACCGTTTGACTTGCATTCCATGATATCAAACTGATATATCTCAAAACCGTTGTATCAGAATGAATTCTCGGATTTTGCCAACAGTGGTAATTTGTACTCTAAGAATCCTTGCGAGAAATCTTTGTCAGCCAGAGACAATTGTGAGCGCTCATGTGGAAAAGCTATAGAATTTCCCTTCCTTGAAAACGCACAACCCGCGAAGCATCATCGTAGCGTCGTGCATATTTAGTCTTATCGCCGTTTTGAATTAGCTACTATTTGAACACGACTTGAAGATTACGATTGTCTTGAGTCAGGTTATTTCGAAACTGCCCCTCAACATGAAATGATTGGTCTCTCTACTAAAAAAAAGATCTTGGAAAAAATCAACCGTGTTGGATTTCATTGGCTGGCACCGCAACAAAGCAGACCCATATACACTTATGCGTGTCTGCCCAAAAATAGTAAACACTAAAAGAAGCTTGGAGAAAGGGTGTCCACAACACACCCTCCAAATTTTTTGCTGCAGTTGCTACAAAAGTCGAGAAGCCAAGAAATGCTTTGTGCCTCAAGTGCAAAAATATCATCTGCTGATTAATTGTGCAGTTTTTAAACAAAAGACTGCAAATCAACGAGCTCAATTCGCCGAAAAAAAAACAAGCAGTGTTTGGCTTGCTTGCAACCGGACGAAACGTTTATAAAGGGCTTGCAAGTACAGTAAGCCTGGTTGCGAAAGAACACATAACATCTTGCTGCATGGTGCTCAAAAACTTTTACATGCAAACTCGCTAAAAAAAGGGTAATAGTAACAGCAAACCAGCCAACCATCAAAGTCCCGCCTAATCGCCAAAATCAACTTCGTCCACCAATGTCGCCGAGTAGTCATCATTCAAAAAAATTCAATTGGAAGTTACTTCACGCACAGACTTGACTACTGCTCTTGCGATGAGCATTGTTGTTTTACTCACTCATTGGTCTCGGCAAGCCATGCTCAAAATCTAAATACACTTGTTAGTAAGTTAGATGTTCTGATTAAAGTCTTGAGTTCAACGGAAGATTTCCGAACCCTACAAGTCGAAGTGAACGTATATATACTGTTTACAATTGAAAGTTTGAGCGCTTATTTCGACAACATAGACGTTCCCATTTTGCAGTTCGCGCATTTGAGGACAGTTAAACTTAATGTTTGCAACAATGTCGACGTTGAGTTGAGAGGACTCTGGGGCAGTAAGTTTTTAAGCTATCAAGCCTCTCTACTATTTTCAAGTAGGAAATCAAATGTTTCATGTGACTGTCCGTATGCCCAATGGCTGCGTCCTCCGTGGCCGTTTTTTCGCCAAAGATGCTAGACCCACCATCAAAAAATTCAATATTGATATTGCTGTAAATGCAGAGCAAATGATGCCATTTCCACAGCTGATAATTGCACTCAGAAAACTCCTGTTTCAATCACGTTCCAATATGGCAGCCGTCATACTGTCGGAATTATTGGGACTAAAGACTATATCCAGTTTAAGTCTCTTCAAGAAATGTTAGAGAAAGATTTGAACCTCAATGAGCAGTACGTTTCGCACATTTTTGGCAATTTACACAAAGGTTACATCATCTTGTGACCCCTCACGCTTCACATAACCGCTCCGACCAAAATGACACCTTCCCAAAATTAAGCTTAAACAGTTCCGGCAAAGTTCAGCGCATTTTGCATGTTACATTCAATTTTCGTTGCAAGTCTCAAAATAGCTATGTCCTGTGTTCCCCGATATGATGCGTTTTTTCATGCGTTGTTACTTTACTTTATATAAATTGTTTCATGCGTTTTGTGTAACTTTCAGGAGCACAACTACGCAGTATCTGCCGACATCGAAGGAATGTAAAATAAGGTCGAATTATAAGATTGCAATACGCTTTTTCGCAGTTTTTGCGGAGCGAGTGCCCCATATTAGATGTGAGCGTGTTTCGAAAAACCAATAATATACTTGGAGCAGAAGATTCTCAGAATTACTTCAAGGAAGCTATTCACCGAATAGTCGTCGATAAACAGGGCTGTAATCCCAAATCCGCTTATGCTAAGTTTAATAGTTCTTACATGGATGACTACCCTGGCTACAACAAAATTGGGATTTAGCTGGTTTGATTTAGGTGGATTCAACTGATTTAAAATCGTTAGTAGTGTTCTGGATTTGACAATCAAAGTGAATTCAGTGCCAGTTACAGCAAAATACTTTTTGCCGCGTCGATTTTTCCGAAAATCGCTTTGCACGTTCTCGATCCAATTGAGACGGCATCATTCATACGTTTGTTGTGAGCATAGAAAATAAACGAGAACTGGACGAAACTGTTGAACAGCAACCTAACTTTTACATGTTCCACCCTGTCGTCCATGTTCCACCATGTCACTCCATTTACCGTGCGGGTGTTTTTCTTACTTGAAAATATTTGGCGATTGGGTGATCAGCAGTATGACCACTGCTGATTACTAACCATTAAACAAAGATAAAGCACGTGGTCGCATATGTATTAAGACTCTTGTCAGGACCTCGTTGTTTCAGAAACCCGAATAAGGCCATCCTTGATCTTTTGGAACTGGTTAACACATAAGAAAAACTAAAATAAACGCAATTGACTGCGGGAAAACACGTGAAAAATTCCAGACATATGTCGTAATTCAACGGACCGAACGGTTTGATTAGATCTACCGGCCGTACACAGCGGTTTTTGGCGACCGCCGTTCACACTTTTCGTCCAATAGTTTTGGATAGCAGAGACTGGCTTATTCGACATTTTTCGTTTTCTTCTTAATAAGTACGATCGTCAATGAGTCGACTACCTTTGTTCCGCCATCCATCTACAATTTGCTGTATCACGATTGAGACCTGCACTAAGAGCTATGCTGTAGAAAGTGAAAAACAAAAATCCTCATGAAATTGTTGTCTGACTTTCCCGTTTGGCGTTGAGGTTACCACCAGACAAACTCCAATTGCGAAGCCGATTTTTGTTGTTTTTTCTATCTTTCGTCGATGTTCATAAAACGTTGGGGTTTCCAATTTTCCAACAACCCGAGCAATTTGCATTGATTCACCTGGATTCATAAATGGCTGAAAACGATGGCTATTGATTGCTTTTTCTCTAGCCAAGATACACTCTCGGTAAATTTATCGGACAAGAGTACCAACTTTTTCGGAGCTCAAAAAGTCTTTCTTTAAAAGAAAAAGTGGAATGCAGAAGCTCCATTGAGTTTTCCGTCCGTACGTTTCATCCAAAACGTTTCTCACTCAAAACGTTACACAAGTGCGCAGTCTTAGGCAAACTTGACGTCGCTAACTGATGGCTAAGACAGAGTCGCCCGTTCGGCGAAACTTTGGACCGTTTCCAGAAACGATAACCGACGGTTCGGAATGTTTGCTTTTGTTCTCACTGCTTTGGGGGCGGATAATGATGATGCTACTTAGCATCAGGTCGAAGGAATGTGCACAATTGAAGGAAAGCAAGTTTATAGTACATATGGCAAAGATACGCCCCTAGTAGAAAGCAAAAACAAGTGCTCAGTACAGGGCCGCTTAAAACAAAGGTTAGCACACGCAATTTCTGATCCCCAACTTGACGGTTTGTGCCCCACCGGGTGGGGGTTTTCTAAGGAGAAAAAAATTAATAAACCTATGATGATAAGGTTAATTGAATATAAAAATAAGACGCGTGGAAAATCGGTTTGTAATGAAATTTGGCTCTTTTTCCTATCCCCCCACCTCCCACGACCATCAATTTTCTGGTGTAACGAGTAGTTTTACAAGGTTAAATACGAAGACTAAACGAGTTTGCCACATCCTAATAAGTCCGCATGTCAATTTTAATAATGATCGGACAATTTAAACAGTAATTTTACTATTAAAAATTGCAATTGGGGAGAAAGGAAAAAGAGCCATCAATTTTTTACTCCTTGGAAAACCCCCACCCGGTAAGACCCAAACCGTCAAGCTAGGGATCAGAAATTGCGTGTGCTAACCACTGTTTTAAGTGACCCTAATTTGAGCACTTGTATTTGCTTTCTACTAGGGGCGCATCTTAGTTATATGTACTATAAACTTGCTTTCCTATAATTGTTCACATTCTTTTGACCTGATGCTAAGTAGCATCATCATTATCCGCCCCCGAAGCAGTGAGAACCAAAACAAACATTCCGAACCGTCGGATATCGTTTCTGGAAACGGCCCTAAGTTTTGCCGAACAGGAGACTCTGTCCTAGCCATTAATTTGCGACGTCAAATTTGCGTAAGACCGCGCACTTGTGTAACGTTTTGAGTGGCTCTTTTTCCTTTCCCCCCACCTCACATGAGAATCAGTTTTATGGTCTAACGAGTGGTTTTACAAGGTTAATTAAGATGACCAAATATGTTTGTCATGGCCTAAATTATTTGCATGGCAATTTTCATGACAATCAGACAATGCAAACAATAATTTTAATTATAAAAAGTTTGAGGTGGGGGGGGGGAGGAAAAAGAGCCAGTAACGCATTCAGCTACAAAAACTGAAAAATTGGAAAATTTTAAATGTGGGGGAGGAGGGAGGGGGTGGAAAAGAGCTTGTACTTTTTTTCTACTTTGCTTATAATCGAATGATTATTCTGGCGTCAACAATTAGATACTGTTTTGTCTTGAAAGAGTTTACATCAGAAAGAGTTTGCAGCCCACTGTTTCTGTACTTTTGAAGGTACTTCAGTTAAAGTTCTATCGTTTTCATTTGAAAAAGGCCCATATGTTTGCTAAAAAAAATTAGTTTTTCAGTTGGTAACAGAGATCCGGGTTCTTTTCCAGCTTCCCACCCCCTCGTAAAAATAACAAAAAAGCTGTTCAAAAAGTTTCACTCGGCGTTTTACATGTAATGAAAATAAAATTTAACCACCTGTTCACGCTGATCCATTTTAATGCAATTTAAAACATAAAAGTAATTTTAAGCAGATTTCTCATAGAATGAGTTTCAGAATAAAATCAAAGGGGGTGGGAGGAACTGGAAAAGATCCGAGAACAGATGTTGCGCTCCCCTGGATAATATTTACAGGCGTTTTTAGTTAATGTTTGTCTGGCCTGTGAAAGGTTGCCGGCTCTTTTTCCTCCACCTCACCCCCACCCCGCCCCCTCTCACCTGCAATATTTCATAAGTAGAATTAGTGTTCACACTGTCCGATTGTCATGAAAATTGAAATACAGACTAATTAGGCTATGACAAATGTATTTGGTTCTCATAATGAACCTTTTAAAACCACTCTTTAGACCATAAAAATGCTGCTCGAGAGAGGTGGGGGGGGGAAGAGCCAGGTTGCCTCCGCCTAACGTGCAGATGGGCCCCCAATCTCTGACCTTTTTGAGAAGTTGAGGTGTAGCGCACTCACCATTCTTACTACATTCAATATAATACAAACAAAGACCACATATTTGATTGCCAGCGGACTACTATATTGGTATTCAGAGTAAAAAAAATTGTAGAACTGAAGATTATTACTATTTTTCGGCTCTTTTTCTTTTCCCCTTTCCAATGCTGTAACCAGGGGCTGTAGAAAGTTAAAATAGAAAATCATGTCGGAATTCTTGGGACTAAAGACTATATTCAGTTTAAGTCTCTTGAAGAAATGTTAGAGAAAGATTTGAACCTCAATGAGCAGTACGTTTCGCACCTCTGTGGCAGTTTACACAAAGATTACGTCATCTTATTAGCCGTCAAGCTTCACATAACCGCTCCTACCAAAATGATCACTTCCCAAACTTAAGCTCAAACAGTTCCGGCAAAGTTCAGCGCATTTTAAATGTTACGTCCAATTTTCATTGCAAGTCTCAAAATAGCTAAGTCCTGTTTTCCCCGATATGCTGCGTTTTTTCATGCGCTGTTACTTTACTTTATATAATTTGTTTCATGCAATTTGTGTAACTTTCAAGAGCACAAATACGAAGTATCTGCCGACATCGAAGGAATGTAAAATAAGGTCGAATTATAAGATTGCAATACACTTTTTCGCAGTTTTTGTGGAGGAAGTGCCCCATATTAGATGTGAGCGTGTTTCAAAAAACCAGAAATATACTTGGAGCAGAAGATTCTCAGAATTACTTCAATGAAGCTATTCGCCAAATAATCGTCGATAAATAGGGCTGTAATCCCAAATCCGCTTATGCTAAGTTTAATAGTTCTTACATGGATGACTACCCTGACTACATTAAAAATCGGGAATTAGCCGGTTCGATTTAGGTGGAATCAACTGAATTAAAATCGTTAGTAGTACACTGGATTTGATAATCAAAACGAATTCAGGGCCAGTTACACCAAAATACTTTTTGCCGCATCGACTTCTCCGGAAATCGCTTTGCACGTTTTCGATCCAATTGAGACGGCATCATTCATACGTTTGTTGTGAGCATAGAAAATAAACGAGAACTGGAAGAAACTGTTAAATTTTAAACTGGAAGAAAATCTAAATTTTACATGTTGCACCCTGTCGTCCATGTTCCACCCTGTCACTCCATTTACCGTTCGGGTGTTTTTCTTACTTGAAAAAATTTGGCAATTGGGTGATTAGCAGTAGGACCACTGCTGACTACTAAACATTAAAAAAAGATAAAGCACGTAGTCGCATATCTATTAAGACTCTTACCAGGACCTCGTCATTTCAGAAACCCGAATAAGGCCATCCTTGATCTTTTGGAACTGGTTACCACATAAGAAAAACTAAAATGTACGCAATTGACTGCAGGAAAACACGTGAAAAAGTCCAGATATATGTCGTAATTCGACGGACCGAGCGGTTCTGTTAGATCTACCGACCGTACACAACGTTTTTTTGTGACCACTGTTCACACTCTTCATCCAATAGTTTTGGATAGCAGAGACTGGCTTATTCGACATTTTTCGTTTTGTTCTTAATAAGTACGATCGTCAATGAGTCGACTACCTTTGTTCCGTCATCCATCTACAATTTGCTGTATCACGATTGAGACCTGCACTAAGAGCTATGCTGTAGAAAGTGAAATGCAAAAATCTTTATGAAATTGTTGTCTTACTTTCCCGTTTGGCGTTGAGATTACCACCAGACAAACTCCAACTGCGAAGCCGACTTTTGTTGTTTTTTTTTTCAAATTTTCAAAGTTTCCAACAACCCGAGCAATTTGCATTGATTTGGCTCAATCCCTGGACACAAGTTCATAAGTGATGGCTTTTGATTGCTTTTTCTCTAGCCAAAGTACACCCTCGGTATTTTAATCGGACAAGGGTACCAACTTTTTCGGAGCTCAAAAAAGTTCTTCTTTAAAAGAAAAAGTGGAATGCAGAAGCTCCATTCAGTTTTTCGTCCGTAAGTTTGATCCAAAACGTTTCTCACTCAAAACGTTACACAAGTGCGCAGTCTTACGCAAACTTGATGTCGCTACTTGATGGCTAAGACAGAGTCTCCTGCTCGGCAAAACTTAGGACCGTTTCCAGAAGCGATAACCGACGGTTCAAAATGTTTGTTTTTGATCTCACTGCTTCGGGGGCGGTAATGATGATGCTATTTAACATCAGGTCGAAAGAATTTGCACAATTAAAGAAAGCAAGTTTATAGTACAAATAGCAGAGATACGCCCCTAGTAGAAAGCAAGTACAAGTGCTCAATACAGGGTCGCCTAAAACAGTGGTTAGCACACGCAATTTCTGATCCCTAGCTGGACGGTTTGGGCCCCACCGGGTGGGGGTTTTCTAAGGAGTAAAATGCTAATAAACCTATGATGATAAGGTTAATTGAATATAAAAATAAGACCGGTGGCAAATCGACTTGTAATTAAATTTGGCTCTTTTTCCTTTTCCCCCACCTCCCACGACTATCAATTTTCTGTTGTACAAGGTGAATAGTTTTACAAGGTAAAATATGAAGACCAAATGAGTTTGCCACATCCTAATAAGTCCGCGTGTCAATTTTCATAATGATCGGACAATTTAAACAGTAATTTTACTAGTAAAAAATTGCAGGTGGGGGGAAAGGAAAAAGAGCCATTAATTTTTTACTCCTTAGAAAACCCCCACCCCGTGGGGCCCAAACCGTCAAGCTAGGGATCAGAAATTGCGTGTGCTAACCACTGTTTTAAGCGGCCCTGTAGTGAGCACTTGTATTTGCTTTCTACTAGGGGCATATCTTAGCTATATGTACTATAAACTTGCTTTCCTTTAAATATGCACATTTTTTCGACCTGATGCTAAGTAGCATCATCATTATCCGCCCCCGAAGCAGTGAGAACAAAAACAAACATTCCGAACCGTCAGTTATTGTTTCTGGAAACGGTCCTAAGTTTTGCCGGTTCTTTTCCAGTTCCCCCCTTTCAAAATACCGAGTTTTTTGTTTGCTTAACGATTTTTTTACGGCTAAATGCGTGATGTTACGCTGTAAAGTATGAAAAACAAATTTGTTCAGAATTGTCGATTTGTTCACCACGCCAAATTTTATTGCATTATGACAACGTTAAATAGACTTTTTAAAATTGAATTTGAAAGGGGGGAACTGGAAAAGAGCCGTTTCGCCGAGCAGGAGACTCTGTCTTAGCCATCAATTTGCGACGTCAAGTTTGCGTAAGACTGGCTCTTTTTCCTTTTTGAGTGGCTCTTTTTCCTCCCCCCCCCCCCCCCCCCCCCACCTCACATGAGCACCAATTTTATGGTCTAACGAGTGGTTTTACAAGGTTGATTATGAAGACCAAATATGTTTTTCATGGCCTAATTTATTTGTATGTCAATTTTCATGACAATCAGACAATGCGAACAGTAATTTTAATTATAAAAAGTTTGAGGTGGGGGGGGGGGGGAAAGAGCCAGTAACGCATTCAGCCACAATAACACGCACAAAAACTGAAAAATTGAAAAATTCTAAATGTGGGGGAGGAGGGAGGGGGTGGAAAAGAGCTTGTACTTTTTTTACTTTGTTTATAATCGAATGATTATTTTGGCGGCAACAATTAGATACTGTTTTGTCTTGAAAGAATTTACATCAGGAGAGTGCAATTTTACATAAACAATTGATGACTCACTCTTCAGATTTTTGTTTTAATTTCACAAAGGTCAAAAATGACATGTGCGAATATAATTGAGGAGACAGTTCAACTTCCAGCGTTTTATATAACTAAAAGAAACAAAAAACCAAAAAATATGAAAAACTTTCCCCTTATTTTGATAGTTTACTTGAGCTTTTTTGATCATTACGTCTGTGCAACCCTTGTATCCCGTGAACAAAGTCGGTCGATAATCAACGGTCATGTTGCACCACAGAGACGCTTTTATGTCCAGCTACACGTCGATTATGGCAATCAGACATTTGTCACTTGTGGGGGAACTCTGATTGATTTGCAATGGGTTCTCAGTGCAGCCCACTGTTTCTGTACTTTTGAAGGTACTTCAGTTAAAGTTCTATCGTTTTCATTTGAAAAAGGCCCATATGTTTGCTAAAAAAAACTAGTTATTCAGTTGGTAACAGAAAACCGGGTTCTTTTCCAGTTTCCCAACCCCTCGTAAAAATAACAAAAAAGCTTTTCAAAAACTTTCACTCGGCGTTTTACATGTAATCAAAATATAGTAAAAATTTGTCCACCTGTTCACGCTGATCCATTTTAATGCAATTTAAAACATAAAAGTAATTTTAAGTAGATTTCTCATAGAATGAGATTCAGAATAAAATCAAAGGGGGTGGGAGGAACTGGAAAAGATCCGAGAACAGATGTTGCGCTCCCCTGGATAATATGGCTCTTTTCCAGTTACCCCCCGCCCTTTCAAATTTAATTTTGAAAAGCTTATTCAACGTTGTCATAATGCAATGAAATTTGGCGTGGTGAACAAATCGACAACTGTGAACAGATTTGTTCTTCATACTTTGCAGCGTAACATCACGCATTTAGCCGTAATAACACGTAAAACAAACATAAAACTCGGCATTTTGAAAGGGGGGGGGACTGGAAAAGAGCCGATAATATTTACAGGCGTTTTTCTGGCCTGTGTAGGGTTGCCGGCTCTTGTCTGATTGCATTACTATATTTTCATTACATGTAAAACGCCGAGTGAAATATATTTGGTTTTCACAATGAACCTTTTAAAACCACTCGTTAGACCATAAAAACGATGCTCGAGTGGGGGGATGAGAGGAAAAAGAGCCAGGTTGCCTCCGCCTCACGTATTGATCGCAGATAAAGATGGGCCACCAATCTCTGACCTTTTTGAGAAGATGAGGTGTAGCGCACTCACAATCCTTACTACAATCAATATAATACAAAGGAAGACCACGTATTTGATTGCCAGCGGACTAATAAATTGAAATCAGAGTAAAAAAGTGTAGAAACTGAAGATTATTACTATTTTTTTTGCTCTTTTTCCTTTCGGCTCTTTTTCCTTTTCCCCCCACCTGCTAATTTTACATGTAAATTTGTTGACCACATTGTCCAATTGTTATGAAAATTTACATGCCGACTAATAAGGCCACGACAAACATATTTGGTATTCATACTCAGCCTTCGTAAAACCACTCGTTACACTAATATATTGAAGCTCGTGTGAGGCGGTGGGAAAAGGAAAAAGAGCCTTCCTTTCCCCACATCTGTTTAGCACCTTTCCAAATGCTGTAACCAGGGGCTGTAGAAAGTTAAAATTGAAAATCATATCTGTTTGTCAAGGCCTAATTATATTGCATTTAACAGTCAGACAATGCAAACAGAAAAATAAATTATTAATAAGCTTGCAGGTCGAAGGGAACAGGAAAGAAAGACTAGATTTTTCATAGTCTCCCAGATGACGTATATATTTAAATCTATCAATCTAAATATGCTAGCATATACTAGAGAAAAAAGTAACGCAACCAGGGAAAGTAACGCAATGAGTGAAAGTTTTGGGAACAAAAAAGGGCTCTTTTCCAGTCCCCCCCTTTCAAAATGCAGAGTTTTATGTTTGTTTTACGTGTTATTACGGCTAAATGCGGGATGTTACGCTGTAAAGTATGAAGAACAAATCTGTTCACAGTTGTTGATTTTGTAACATTCGCCCGGAAGATACATATCGACGGAAGACAAAACTAAGTCTTAAGACGACTGGCTAACGTCTAAACAGAGCTTTGCATTCTTTTCACCGTCTCTACCAAGCCAGTACTTTTCGGTGGTCTTTCTAACATCGGGTCGACAAAAACGTTACTGCTTTCGGCTTCGGTCAAAACACTCAAATTAACTAGATTACATGCAGATATAGTGAGCTCATGGCTGGGTCTCAGTATCCCCAGACCACGAGGTCACTCCTAAAAACAGGGCTACTACTCATTATATTACTATTGTTTTTGTTCAGTAGATAAAAATCATCATCTCCATCGAAGATGGATCAACCCTTTCCCCCAACTCCTAGCTTCTCATCCTTATCAAAATGAATCCAGATGTTAATTAAATTCAAATCAGGACATGACAGGAAGCTAAAAGTTTACGTAACAGGCTAAAAGTTTTTGTTCCTTTACCCTTCCTGATTTCCTCTTAATCCGGAAGGCCGTCCTTCACCCTTCACCGTTGTTCGCAACGGCCTTGCAACTATTGTGGCAGTACAATAGTTGCAACTCGGAGTGTTCTCTGTTACTCTGTAACTCGCTGTCGTTTTTCAATCTCAATTCCGTAGTTGTTGTTAGCGCAGCTAATGTTGTTCTCTTTTTTTTTCTTGTTTTTGCCAAAATGGCCGTTTCTGACGTTTCTCAGAAATCTGACGTCATCAATCGAATTTTTGAAATTTTAAAATACCAGAATATTCCAGCCCTCACCGTCTGGCCAATCGTTCCAATAACGTTCTTAATACTTAATAATCACCAATCCGGAAGGCTCACTGCTAAAAATTCGAATTCTGCAGAGATTGCATTTTTCACATTCTGGCCGAATGTCACATTTGTTCACCACGCCAAATTTCATTGCATTATAACAACATTAAACAAGCTTTTCAAAATTGAATTTGAAAGGGGGGAACTGGAAAAGAGCCAAAAAAAGTAAATTGATAACTACTATGGTAGTTTTTGGGCTCTTTTCCAGTTCCCCCCTTTCAAAACACCGAGTTTTATGTTTGTTGTACGTGTTATTACGGCTAAATGCGTGATGTTACGCTGTACAGTATGAAGAACAAATTTGTTTACAGTTGTCGATTTGGGCTCTTTTTCCTTTTCCCCCCACCTCACACGACCTTCAATATATTAGTGTAACAAGTGGTTTTACGAGCTTGAGTATGAAGACCAAATATGTTTTTCGTGGCCTTATTAGTCTGTATGTAAATTTTCATAGCAATCGGACAATGTAGTCAATAAATTTACATGTAAAAATTTGCAGGTGGGGGGGAAAGGAAAAAGAGCCTCGATTTGTTCACCTCGCCAAACTTCATTGTAATATGACAATGTTATATAAGCTTTTCAAAATTGATTTTGAAAGGGGGGAACTAAAAAAGGCTCTTTTCCAGTCCCCCGCTTTTTAAAAAACCTAGTTTTAAATTTGTTTTACGTGTTATTACGGCTAAACGTGTGATGTTACGCTGTTAAATATGAAGAACAAATCTGTTCAGAATTGTCGATTTGTTCACCACGCCAAATTTCATTGCATTATGACAACGTTAAATAGACTTTTCAAAATTGAATTTCAAAGGAGGGGGAAACTGGAAAAGAGCCCTAAAAAACAGCCAGTTTTTGCCCCTAGATACTGATATACCTAGTTTTTAACATAAAAAAATTGCAAAAAACCATAGAAATTCAAAAAAAAGCTCTTTTTCTTCCTCCCCCCCCACCACCTGCAAAATTTTATCAGTAAAAATTATGTTCACTTTGTTCAATTGTTATGAAAATTGACACACGGACTAATCAGGTTATGACCAACATATTTGGTCTTCATAATTAACCTTGTAAAACCACCCGGTACACCATAAAATTCATGTTCGTGTGAGGTGGGGGGGGGGGGGGGGAAGGAAAAAGAGCTCAAAAAAGCAACTAAAATAAGCTCAGTTTTTACGATTACGATTTTTATTACAAAATTTACCGTGCAAGAAAACAAAATGTGAAGTTGCATCTTTCAAATAATTAAATGAAAATTTTCAGTACTTCCTGTTTTTTTTTCGGATCAAAAACACGAATTTTGTTCCTGTGATGTAAAAAACTCAACGACTTCCTGTGATGTAAGAAGCTCAAAAAGAATTTCTTTTTCAATTCATGAGTCAGACACAAATGTGCTTCTAACGTTTTTTGTTTCACGCAAGGAATGAAACAATTTGCTGATCACAAGGTTTCTTAGGGAATTTTTTTTTCAGTTTTGAAAATTGTTTTGTTGCGCTACTTCGTTCTCCAGTATATATTCGGTATATAGTAGTGATGGTAAGTTCAAAAGATCGGACAATGGAGACCCACCATGATCTGCGATCAATGCTTGAGGTTGAGGCAACCTTACGCAACACAGAAAACCAAACACAAAAGAATGCATGTATATCTTATGCACGAGCACAATGTTAGCGGTTCTCTGTTATGTATATAGACTTTTGGGCTCTTCCCCCCCCCCCCCCCCCAGGAAAAAGAGCCGACTTTTGTAAACTAGGTTTTCGGGAAAATCCAAAGGGAATCTGAAAAAGAGCCTAAAGGAATCTAAAATAGTAAGACATAACACGATTTTGAAAACTATCTGACGCAGATCAGCTAATCTTCCATGTTTTTCTTTCAGATAACCATCTGGCTTATGGAGTTGCTATAGAAGCTGGAGATTTCAGTGACCGGAAGGGTAAAAGGATAAGAATTAATGGAATGTTTCAAGTCTACACGGAGTAAGTTTTTGTTCCAACTTTCGCTACGAAAGTATTGGAATATTTGTGCTCGGGTTGGATTTTTTCGATTTTTCAACTTTTTAACTAGCCATTTTTGACGAAATTTTTAAAAGTCATTCGAAAGGTATTGTTGCCCTGAGGCTAAATTTGAAAAGATATTTCACCTGTGATCATTTTTTGCAAAGTTATGGGGGTTCAAAGCGTTATTTTTTCGCGCTATTAATGCGTGAGCAGAGAATTAATCCGTCTTAGAAATTGTTCCAAATTGGTTAAAGGAAGCTTATTTGCGTAACTGATATGTTAATGGGAGCGAAGTGTATCACTTTGTACTTTATATGGCGTGTGGGGGGATTTTCTTAAAAACCTCAATTTTTTTTAATTTTCATTTTATTTTATTACATTTAATTTGTTTCATGTTATTACTGCTCAATAGACCTTAAAAGGCAGTCGGAACATTCAGGGTTTTGCCCTGATACGAGGAGTCTTGTTTAGCTTAACGCTACCCAGTACATTATTTGTTACTGCTCACAGAAGATAGATTTGGCCACGTTAATGAAAAAATTGACTCTTTTCCACCCCATCTATTTTTGAATTTCAATTATGAAAAACCGAATTACCTTGTCATGATGGAATGAAAATTGCATTGTGAACTAACAATTGTGAACAAATTTGTTCATTATACTTTACATAGTAAATTTAGGCGTTTAGCCATAATTACTCGTAAGACATCAAGAAAAATCAAAAAATTTGACGGGGGGGTTGAAAAGAGAGTCTTGAAATCAGGGGCGGATTTAAGGGGGGCGGGAGGGGGGCGCGGACGCTTTCTCTGTCAGAGATTCGACCCGTGCCGACCCAAAGGGGTCCCCCCTTGTACTTTTCTGAGATATCCATTTTTGGTAACAAGAACCCTAAAGTTTTTCTAAAGGTGCCTTTGACACCAATATATACTAATTTGGCTCTTTTCCAGTTTCCAAGCCCCCCTCGTAAAAGTACAAAACAAAGCTGTTCAAAAATTTTTCATACGACATTTTTCATGTCAGAAATGTTGTAAAAATTTGTTCACCTGTTCCCGCTGACACGTTTTGATGTAGTTCATAACATGAAAAGTCATTTTACATAGACTTTCATGTAATGAATTTCAGAAAAAATCAAAAGGGGGACTGGAAAAGAGCCACTTATTTTTAGGGGGACCGCTCGCCGAAAATACGCGATTTTGTTGTCTAATTTTTCCAATAAGTGCCTAAAAACTTCTTTTTTGGCCTGTTTTTTAAAACATTGCCCTTGCGGTGCAGAAATTTTGGCCAAAACTTGGTCTTTGTAGTGCTTTGGGAGAGCTCGGAAAATCAATTTGGTCGACCTATAAAAAAGCCCTGCTTGAAATACAGAAGCGTGAACAAAGGAACAATTTTTAACAACACTGTAAAACAGCAATTTTTGAGCAGTTTATGAACAGTTTTTGAACATTTTTTTTAACCGTATGAACAATTTTGAGCAATTTTAATTTGTAATGATACCAGAGGTTGGCAAACTGAAAAACAGCCACGCTATTTTTCTTAGGCTCCATATATGGAACAGCTTATCAAACAGTTTGACCCCCCCACATTTGATTTTGAATTTTGAAAAACTAATTTTGCGTTATTGCATTGAAATTTTGCAAGGTGACTGCACGCAATTAGCCATAATAACACGTAAAACAGCTCAAAAATGGAAATTTTGATATGTCGGGGGAATGGAAAAGAGCCCTAAAAAGTTCCACAGGAGGAGCTTCACGGCAAAAAAGCTTGTCAATTTGGCTCATATATGAAGCCTATGAGAAAGAGCGTGGCTCTTTTCCATTTTCCCAGTAAAATTGCGAAATAAATCATCCTCAAAAATTCTTCATACGGTAGTATGAACGAAAAGTGTTGAAAAGAAATTGTTCACTTGTTCACGCTCACATGTTATAGTGCAGTTTAAAATTTCAAAAGATAATTCGATTTTTTTTCTCAAACCAAATTTCAGGGAAAAGAGAAAAGAGATTGGAAAAATGCCAGGAGCGTGTCATTATCTTACATACCTTGGGAAAACTATGATTGTTTCAATTGTTGTTCCGACCATTGAAAATGGGGAGGAACTTTTGTATTCGGGTGTGTTTTAGTTTTTTCTCCTTTTTTCACTCAAATCAAAGTACCACAAAAATTCATTGGACTGAAATGGGCGATATACTAAATTAAAGCCCTTTTAGTCGTGATTTGAGCCACTTTAAAAATATTCCAAAAAATTATACCCAGTGTTGAGAAAAACCGGTTTGAAATTTTTGACTTTTCGTCTTAACTCGAGCAAATAAAGCAAGCGAGCAGGCTTTCAAAAGCGGAGTTATGCCTAATTTAAGACCTCAAAAATGAATTTAAGCAATTAAAACTAGTTTTTGGAAATTTTAAAATTCATTTTGGGAAGCAAAAACTTCAAAAATTCCAAAAATTTGAAAAAAAATTCTTTAATTTTTTTTTAGTTTTTAGTCATTTTTCTAGAGTAGTTTTCGTCTAATTTGTTTGTATTACCATGACTGTCGAATATACCTAAATTATATCATATAGATCCTTTTATCACACCGAGCAGAAAAAACTACACTAATTTTGAAAAAGAAAGTTTCTAAACCCTTGTTTTCTAAAGACTATGGTAGAAAGTAACCGGCTCTCCTTGTTCAAACCTCAATGTTGTGCAAAAAAAAACTGAAATCTAATTTCATGGGATTAAATTTATATTTTTTTAATTGATCGATCCTTACTTTTTGTGTACTAAAAAAGCGGAAAAAGAAGCTTAAGTTTGTTTCGTAAAATACTCATTACGGGGCCAGCTGTGGATTCTGTGCATTGTAAACGGATTCCGCAACAGGCCAAAATCAATTTTTTTGCAGAATCCGAAACATTGTTACTTTTCTTTGATCTTCTTTGCTGTTTTGGATTCCACAAACAAATACCTAACACTTTGTACCGCTCAAAATCGCTCCAGAAATATCAGAGTATGCGGAATCCGCAGCTGTATTTGCGGAATCCAGAATAGTTTTTCGAATCAAAAAACAAATAATAAGACATGTGCATAGTTACTTTGAGCTCTTGAGGAATCTACAACTAAACGCGGAATCCGCAAATTGTTAGTGGAATCCGAAAAACAAAAAATGGAATCGCAAATTTGTTTGCGGATTCAACTCACATTTGTGGATTTCACTTAAAATTTGCGGATTTCACTTACACTTACATTTTACGGAAACGACTTACATTTGCGGAACTCAGCACAACTAGCTAAATTTGCTTGTTCTGGAATCCGCAAAAAAAAACAAAAGTTCCGATAAAATTTACGTTATTTGTATTTGGAACATATTTAAAGATTCGTCTCTGGGAATCCAGGAACACACATACACAAAATTGTGCGCCTATCCAGTGCACATTTTGGCCTCGTAATGCTGCAGGTAAATTACTCTTTTCCAGTCTCCCTTTTATTTTTTCTTCTAAAATTCGATAATAGACACCTGATTTAACCTGTTTTGAAAAACTAAACTGTGAATGAAAACTTCAATATTAACACTAAACTAAAACTTTACAAACTTTACAAAAAAAACAAAATGACATATGAACAGTTTTTGAATAATTTAAGGGGGTTCGTTTAATTGTAATTTCACGAGGGGGTTGGGACACTGTAAAAAGAGTCGTAACAGGAAAAAAAAGTTTCTTTTCGATGAGAAGTGGAGGAAAACTAGAACTTATCGAAGCATAACAACTTTGATGTGCAAAAAAAATAGAAATTATCTGATCTAATGAAATTAGAAAAATTGAATGCAAAAAGTTGTAAGAAAAAAACAGTCATACCTTTTTAAAAATAGTTATTTGTTTACCTGCATTGATTTTTTTCAAACAAAATTTTAAAATTGCTGTAATGCAATTCATCAAATGAGGTCGTAACTCAATGTATTAAATTGTCGTACTGCCTGTATTAAAAATGCTCTGTAGAATTCTAAACCAGTCGGAGATAATTTCATTAATAGTTTCAGTCAATATCGAGTACGCAATGAAGCAAAGAAAAAACCTTTCAAAAAGGTTTCCAGATGCACCAAAAGTTAACAAGAATTCATTCAAATTATTTTTTGTTGGTTGATTTTAGCTTAATTTAATTTTTTTGCCTCTGAGTTAAGGTAGATATATAGCCAAATTACCTGAAAAAAATACAAAACTATCAGACGAATTGTCTCGCAAAACTGAAAGCCATGCGAAGCTCGATGTGTTTCTCGGGCCGAGGTTTCGACTGTTTCGCCAACGCTCTGAAAAATTTATCTATTTACTCAATTTTCTCGACTTGGAATAATTTTGTTAAAACAACTCCAATTATAAATATATTATTTCTTTGAATACATTTTTTAATATAATTTTAAGAGTAATGAACGTAGTCAAACTTCTTAAATAGGTCTTGCTGTTTTTTTTTTGTTTTCGCAGCTTGCCATTTGAACTATTTATACTATCGATAAACTTAATAGCCAAACAGACAATTTCAGGAGATTTGGAGTCTCGACGTACAAGTAAATCGAAACATCAAAAAACAGCCAACTGACAATTGGAAAAAAGTAATGAACGCAAGGAAACTGAAAAAAAAAACATTGTTTTTTCACAAATCATCAACTTTCGAATTTCAAAAAAAAAAATTAGATGGCGTTAAAGCTCTTTTATCTTCCAGAATATTTTATGATGGACAACTTTTTGTTGAAATTGGCTCAATTTGAGAAAACTGGATCAAAAGCTAAAACTTTTTTTTTCGCTGGGAAAACTGATAACTAATTTCCATTTTCGAAATTAGAAGTCGATCACGTTTTTCGTGGCCTTTAAATTGATGCTATTTGCTAAGGGAGTTTGCCTTCCTTTTAGCAATAGACATTCACCGAACTTAGAAAAACTCGCAAGTCAATCTGTGAAAAATCAAAATTGAGCATGAACAAATTTAAAGACTTTTTCCGGAAAAAAAAACAAAAAAAAACAGCAAGACCTATTTAAGAAGTTTGACTACGTTCATTACTCTTAAAATTATATTAAAAAAATGTATTCAAAGAAATAATACATTTATAATTGGAGTTGTTTTGACAAAATTATTCCAAGTCGAGAAAATTGAGTAAATAGATAAATTTTTCAGAGCGTTGGCGAAACAGTCGAAACCTCGGCCCGAGAAACACATCGCGCTTCGCATGGCTTTCAGTTTTGCGAGACAATTCGTCTGATAGTTTTGTATTTTTTTCCAGGTAATTTGGCTATATATCTACCTTAACTCAGAGGTAAAAAAAATAAATTAAGCTAAAATCAACCAACAAAAAATAATTTGAATGAATTCTTGTTAACTTTTGGTGCATCTGGAAACCTTTTTGAAAGGTTTTTTCTTTGCTTCATTGCGTACTTGATATTGACTGATACTATTAATGAAAATATCTCCGACTGGTTCAGAATTCTACAAAGCATTTTAAATACAGGCATTACGACAATTTAATACATTGAGTTACGACCTACAATGATCCAACTGCCTTTTAAGGTCGAGTAGTGTAAAAAAAATTGGATCAAATTTTCAAAAAAAATGAGAGAAGTTCTAGTTTTGTTATATTTAATTAATCAAAAATCATTCCTCACATGCTATGTAAAGTGCGAATTTTTTTTTAATATGCAAAGTATAAATAGTTCAAATGGCAAGCTGCGAAAACAAAAAAAAACAGCAAGACCTATTTAAGAAGTTTGACTACGTTCATTACTCTTAAAATTATATTAAAAAAATGTATTCAAAGAAATAATACATTTATAATTGGAGTTGTTTTGACAAAATTATTCCAAGTCGAGAAAATTGAGTAAATAGATAAATTTTTCAGAGCGTTGGCGAAACAGTCGAAACCTCGGCCCGAGAAACACATCGAGCTTCGCATGGCTTTCAGTTTTGCGAGACAATTCGTCTGATAGTTTTGTATTTTTTTCAGGTAATTTGGCTATATATTTACCTTAACTCAGAGGTAAAAAAAATAAATTAAGCTAAAATCAACCAACAAAAAATAATTTGAATGAATTCTTGTTAACTTTTGGTGCATCTGGAAACCTTTTTGAAAGGTTTTTTCTTTGCTTCATTGCGTACTTGATATTGACTGATACTATTAATGAAAATATCTCCGACTGGTTCAGATTCTACAAAGCATTTTTAATACAGGCATTACGACAATTTAATACATTGAGTTACGACCTACAATGATCCAACTGCCTTTTAAGGTCGAGTAGTGTAAAAAAAATTGGATCAAATTTTCAAAAAAAATGAGAGAGTTCTAGTTTTGTTATATTTAATTAATCAAAAATCATTCCTCACACGCTATGTAAAGTGCGAATTTTTTTTTAATATGCAAATTATAAATAGTTCAAATGGCAAGCTGCGAAAACAAAAAAAAACAGCAAGACCTATTTAAGAAGTTTGACTACGTTCATTACTCTTAAAATTATATTAAAAAAATGTATTCAAAGAAATAATACATTTATAATTGGAGTTGTTTTGACAAAATTATTCCAAGTCGAGAAAATTGAGTAAATAGATAAATTTTTCAGAGCGTTGGCGAAACAGTCGAAACCTCGGCCCGAGAAACACATCGAGCTTCGCATGGCTTTCAGTTTTGCGAGACAATTCGTCTGATAGTTTTGTATTTTTTTCAGGTAATTTGGCTATATATCTACCTTAACTCAGAAGCAAAAAAATTAAATTAAGCTAAAATCAACCAACAAAAAATAATTTGAGCGAATTCTTGTTAATTTTTGGTACATCTGGAAACCTTTTTTGAAATACATTATGTTTTTTCTTTGTTCATTGCGTACTTGATATTGACTGATACTATTATGAGAAAATTGACTTTTTTGTTTACAATATAATCCAATAAAAATCAATTAGAATCCATTTTTTTTAAATTCAGAGCCTCTGCAAATCTTTTGTTTTAAATTGGCAAGTTGTTTCTTTTTTCAGTTACATATGCATCCATGATTTGTTTTTCTAGCATTATGATGTCTGCGGAAGATACATAAAACGTAAAGTGATAAGCTCTCAGCCAAGCGCTTTCAAGAAATTAATTAGCTGTACACAATTTTCAGCAGAAAAACAGTCAAATTTCATGAATTTTTGAGGCCTAAAAATCAATTATTTTGTCACAATAATCTATTATAAGGGATTTTCAAATATTGAAAACTATCGATTATAATCCTTTAAAAACCCCTTTTAATGGTTGGATGGGCAATAGAAATCGATTATTTGGGTTAAGTTTTTTTTGCCGATATAATCCATTAATATCAATTTTTTCCCATGAAACTCCAGTATGGAAGGGTTTTTTAGAGTGATGAACGTAGTGAAGACTGTTTTATAGGTCTTGCTGATTTTTTTTGTTTTTTTTCAGGAAAATTTCTTAAAATATTGATGCACTTAGGTATAAATCTTTGAGCTCAATTGAAATTCATCTGCTGAAAGTGAGGTAAATAGCACTCTCGAAGTACGAACATGGAAACAGACATATTTTGAGCATGATGGATATCAAATACCCATTCTATTCGATATTTGTTTGAAATGTTGGTTTTAAATTTACCAACTGCAGTTTGGTCTATTTTTTCGTTGGGAGATTCTGTCTCAATTTCAGTCTGCTATTTTGCCAAGCTATGTTTGTGCTGTATCTCAAGTGGTGCGAAGCTCTGCTTTGCCTCTGTCTTTTAAATTAGTTTCTAACAATTATCAGTTATAAAAGGATCTTGAGTTTCAAAATGTTTAAGAGTATTGAACGTAGTGAAGACTCTTATTTAGGTCTTTGTGGTTTTTGTTTTTTTTTTCAGGAAAAGTCTTAAAATGCTCGTTTAACTACAGATGTGCATTCATACATATGTATGCCTTTATAAATGCTTTTTGATATATATATATATATATATATATATATATATATATATATATATATATATATATATGCACTTTTTAGTTCATTTGAAATTCATCTGCTGAGGAATCATCTAGTTTCGAAAATGTAATTTCATTTTTAGATTTTTAGCGGAATAAATACTTTACCTCTTCATCCAGTTTTCCATAGTTGAGTTTATGTTATCAAAAAAGCGCCAATCATAAATTGCTCTAGACATTCAAAGAGCTTAGAGGGCATTCATTTTTTTTGAAACTCGAAAGCTGAGATTTTTTCAAGAAACGCAGTGTTGGATACTCTTTTGGTTGACTTACAGGGCTTCTTTTTTAGAAATGAACCAAAGTTATTTTGGTTCAACTATTGCAATTTCATTGTTTTAGGTTCAAAAATTATATCTAAAGAAAGTTTTGTCATGAAACGGTCCAAATTTTTTTTTTCAAAGTTTTGAAGCTCAAATCTGAAGATAGACGCGAAAATTACAATTTACCACGGAGATTTAATATTTTATAGTAGAATATTTAACGAAAAAAAAACCTTTTCACGAATTCTCCCGCCTCCAACTTTGAATATCCTGCCTTTCTAATTTATCCTGCCTTTCCAAGTTAAGCTGCTTTTCTGCCCTTGTAAGATTTTTAAAAAATCTGATCAAACAATAAATTTTTTACACTTCCCCACTTCAAATTAGTATATCCTGCAAAAAGCGTTTGATAAGGTACTTTTCATTATAATTATAAACAGGGGTGGATCTAGGATTTTCCCGAGGCGCCCTTAGAAATTTTTAGGGTCCGTCTGCCGAAAATGGATATTCAAAATAATACAAAGGGGGACCTTTTGGGCCGACAGGGGTCGAATCCCCGAGGAAAGGGAGCCTTCATCCCCACGCCCACCCCAATCCCCCAAACCCACCCCCCCTCCACCGCCCACCGCCTGCTCCCTGGTGATTATAAAAATAGTTGAATTTTTCATGCAAAAAGTGCATTATATCCCTAGTTTATTTGAGGTACAACATCAACTCAAAAACGATGGATTACGACCTAGCTATCATCAGATTGGATTCAATCATGCCAACTGAGTTTGGTCAGCCACTTAGAAGATGCACAAAAGACTACTATGATTCAGGATATGACATGATTGTGGCCGGACTAGGAGCAATTAATCACCATAACGCCAACAATCGCAGAATTTTACCCGATATTCTTATTGAGACAAAGGCTCTTTTTTATCTATTCCACTTTTTTTTTCACTCAGGTTTTAGCACACAACCTCCAGTGTCTAGTGAGATGAGACTACGATTTAAAAATAATCCTAAGTAACTTGGCATGTAAAATATGCTCAAAATTTGCGTTTTGGCATGTTATTTATTTTTGTTTTTACATTGATATTACTAAAACACAAAAAAGATTCAAGTCAAGTTGAAAAGAGCAAGCCGGACCACAGATAAAAGAAATTCGAAACTGCCCAAACGTAGGCCGGACTTTTCCAGGAGTGACAAATCCACTTATGCAAGTTTGCTCCGCCGCGGCAACAGGTAGTATAGAGATGAATGCGGTCGTACGAAGTTTCTAAACAGCCTTTTTGCCTTTTATCGTTTTTTAATTGGTCACTTAAGTGATCTCAAAGTCTTATTTGAAGCAAAAAATGGGTTTGAAGCTTGCAATCCTACTTAAAATAATTTTACTCCGAATAAAAATGTGAAAAAAATGGAAAATAGATACATTAACTGTGGCAAAAACAGTATATTTTCTTGTAAACTGCAGCCATCTCCGCCAAAGGCGAATCTAGGATTTTCTCGAGGAGAGGGGAGGATTTTCAAAAATTTTCAAAAATTTTGTGGACTTTTTTTTAGGTCGACCAAATGGATTTTCGGAGCACTCCCGGAACACTATAAAGGCCCTATTTTGACCAAAAAAAATGCGCTTTTTTTGGCGCGCGCTCCGAATCAAAGTTAGTATATATTGGCGCCCTTCGAAAAGTTTTAGGGTTGTTCGGCCTGAAATGGATATCATAAAATAATACCAAAGGGGGAACCCTTTGGTTAGCAAGGGGTCGAATCCCAACCCCCCCCCCCCCCGCCCCCATCCCCCCTAAATCCGCCCTGGATCTCCGCGCATGATTCAAGGTGCTCGACTTATATTTTGTTTTTGAAAATCGAGAATTGCAGTTTTTTTAGAGAAAAACTGCGTATTTGAAGCAAAGCCGAGCGAAAAAAATGATTACACAAAAATTTGTCGAGAAAGACGCAACACGAGCAAATTGATGCAAAGATAAATTGAGCCAAGGTTTTTTTTTGGCCGAGAAAGTCTTTTTGTGCCGACAATGGAAGTTGAGTTCCTTGACCTGGGCATTCATCTCCGGCTTTAAAAAAGGTAATGGCGGCACGTGCAACGGGGACAGTGGAGGACCCGTGTTCATTGCTGACAGAAATGAGGATGCTCTGTGTCTCTATGCATGTGTAAGTTTCGGTGCAGTGGAAGGGTGTGGAATCAAGCAAGTTGATACGAGAGTAAGTGGGTATCAGAAATGGATCGACGATATAATCAGTGGTATAGTGCCTTTGCAAGATGCGAAAAACAAAAACTACCCCTACTGCGTACCTCAGAAAAAAACTTAGAAGCAAGTTTTTGATGCGAGAAGTTGAATTCAATTTTTTGTAACCAAGTTTCAGATAAAATACTGTATCAGTGAAGTAACTTATTAATATTGTGACCTTGAGGCGAGAAGTAAAATTGAATGAGATTAGCTAGAATGAGAGAGATAACTGATAACATCATACAACACTGAAATCATTTCTATCCAAAAGAGAGAAATCTATCCGAAGAAAAAACAGAACCACATGCATTTAAGAATGACCGGGCTGATCTCTATACAAGAAAAATGCTAGTCATACAATTTCAGATATGTAGCTTTGGAGAAAAATTCTAATTATACAATTTGGTACTCAGAAAACTGGTGTATGGCTGGAATTGTATGATTGTAGTAGATGAGCATTAGCTGCAAATTGCTTCAATAAAACTTGAGATGCAAAGTAGGCTATGGCTTATCTGGTATGAAACAAAAGTGAAACGTTTTTTTAAAAAAAAACCCACATTGGAAAAAATTTTCGCTCTCACTGATTTTTTTTGTAATTTGTTTTGATTGATTGTTCTAGAAAAAAGTTTGGACCAGTGTTTCAATTTCGTGTTTTAAATTTAAGTGCTAGAGTCAAAACGCTAGTGCTATATTTCAAATATTGCTGTAGTTTTTCAAATATTGTGCTACTTATTCTCATATTGCACTAGCTTTTCAAACGAGGCACGGAACATACTGAATACCTCTACTGAAATTTCAACCTCTTTCTTTAATTTCAAATTATTGCTCGATATGATTTTCGCTGTTCAAAATAACAATCTTATGCTCTCGGTTGACTTGTGTACTACTGCAACAAAAATGGTGAGCATCAAGTTGCTCGAGTAGGTCTTTGGGACTTGTCGGGGCAAATGGATGTTCCAATTCAAATTTAGCACATGGATGAGATCATGTAAAAGGGACTCATACGAACATCACCAGATTCAAGTTCCAATTGCTATAAGACAATTTGAAACAATGCCAATGATGGGACAAGTAGCTTAGCATGTTGAGATGCACTTCCAGAGAAGTTTTTGAGCAACCAGTTGACAACTTCCGCTTCCCTCAGGAGGATGATGGATCTGCTATCAACTCCATATACACAGACGAAGGAAAAGGGTTCTCTGAAACAAGGAATCAAGTAAACTAATCAAAAAGAGAACTAGCAGAAATGGAAGCAAGACCAGCATTGAAATCAATTGAAAACTTGCCGGCTGCTCGACAATTCTTTGATTGAAGTTTTTGTAAATAAGTGTTGTGTAAAGCTTGTATCAAATTTTGTAACAAGAGTGTCTTTGCTAAAATTTATTTCTAACTACAATTCAAAAATATAGTAATACAAAAATTAACAAAGATATTTATAAATCTCAGTTTATTTGAAAAAATTGCAAAAAAAAAAAACACTTTTTATACCTTGTTAGAAAAAACAAATGGTTATTGTAACTTGCTAAAAAACTAAATTTTTTGGACATCTTGATGAAAAATTTGAAATCTTGTTTGCTTCTTTTTGAAAAAAATGAAACATATTTTGCGTCTTAATAAAAAACTGAAACACCTTTCGCTAAAAATTTTTTGAAGAAAATTTAACAGTATGTGCATCTTGTTGAAAAAAAACTAAATTTGCATCTATGAAAAGTCAGATCAACTACTTTTTTTCTCCTGGAAAGAATGATATTTATCCTGCAAAGTAGCCATAGTAAAAAAACTAATTCTACTATATTTTTTACAAGGTAGACTAACAACTTGACATGGTTACTAATTAGAAATCCAGGGAAATCAATAAATATTTGTTTAATATCAGCAAATAAAGTTCATACATTGAGTTTTGTTCATTACAAAACCTTTCAAAAAATGCTGAGACGAAATTTTGTGTGAAAATCAGTTTCTGGTTAGATCATAGGTAATTTCGTTCTTTTTTGCGCAAAAGACTTTTTTGTGCAAAACTTGGCAATTTTTTGGCTCCTTTTATTGCAAAGTTTGATTAATGAATAGCGCGATGCATTTGATTGAGAACGTGGCCATTTGATGAAATTACTTTGCACAACGCGAATAATGGGACAAGTAGCCGAGCCTGTTTGGTCCTCATTTTTGGACCAGTTAGCTGCAAATTTGGTTGGTCCTAATTGTTTTCAGCCGGAAGTTATAAGTTGAAAACATGAGCGAGTGCTAGAAGTTCTGATTTTTTGTTCACACAGGAAAGTTGAATCATTTTTAAGGTCTGAAGCAATTGTAGCGGAAATAAAGACATGTTTGCCAATACAAGTTGTGGTTTTGATTACCTTTAGTTCTTCCGTGGGAACTCAAATTGATTCACAATCAAAAATAGCCAACTTGCTAAACAGTTTTTGCTTTTTGTTGTGAGGAATGCTGAAATTGTCGACTATAGTATTTTGTTGGGTGTACGCGTTTTTGAGATAAATATGTCGCATCTATCTTCATTGCTGATTGGATTTTAGTTGAAGTGGTCTGATTTGAAGAAGAAAGTTTCATAAGCTGGGAGATCAAAAGCACCGTAGAGAGTATCGATATCAATCGTGTGACTGACATGATTGTTGAATCTAAGCAATCTGACTGTTTTACTCAGATGTGCGCTACTGCTTTGAGCTATTTCTTTAACATGTTTTCTTTCATGATTATCACATTCTTAAATGAATATGTTTAAATTAATTATTTGCCCCGAAAAAAGATAAATCGTTAATAGAAACTGCCCGAAATTTCTTCGAATCTTAGCAATATTGAGAATTGAAACTTGTGAGTAGTTGAAATAGGTGAGCATCGACATTTTTGTGCCAGTTTAAGTACATTGTTTGCGCTCGGAAAAAAAGAAGATTGATTTATTCGGTATCTCGTCTTTTTCGAGAAAAGACAGTTCACTTACCGATTTCGTAGTAAAGTCTCGGGTAAGACAGAGTCTGGACGTTCCATTGAGATGTTTCTAGTGGCGCAGCAAAAATGGTAACGTTCATTGTCACGTTGAACCTCTACTTTGTTTTCTGACATTCTTATGTGCAATGCTCGACAATATCAAGTTTTTCTACTTTCTCTTGAATAGCTATTATGTCAGCTTAAATAGATAGTAGATGCCACTTCTCAAACAAAACCTCACTTTTCGATACCCACCGGTTTCTACGGTTTGTAGAGCAAACTTCTGTGCAATATTGATTTTTGCGGCAGAATCAAGTTTTTTTTATAAATTTTACTAAGTTTACTTCACAAAGTAATCATTAAAACTGATTTTCGTTTTTTAAAAAACATTTGAACAGTTATTCGGAAAAACTTAATAAACGTTTGGTTTTTTTTGTGTTACTGTATACAAAAAAATTGATTGTTTTAAATAGACTTTAACTTTATTTTTTTTAAATAAATTTTTGGTCACTCATTTTGCACAAAATAGAGTTTTCTGGCAAAATCAGAAATTTCTTCAAATTTTCCTTTACAAACTTTCTATCTAATTTTGACAATTGAAATTTAAATATCCCATATCTGCCTTTTTCAGCTCAATATCTACCAGGAAAATTTGTCATTCCTCCTCAAGCTTGGTTCCATCTCCTCTTTATTCCTTCACTATTTTGTTTATGACCTCTATAGCATAATTTGATGTCCGTTTTTCCGCTCCAGTTTAGTTTCATTGATGATGTTGGAGAGTATAGTTTTTAAGAAACTCCTTTTCACAGGTTGAAAAGTCGGTAATTGCTTGGAACCTGCTAGAGCATGCTTCTTGGTCACAAAATAAATCATTTTTTGCCCAATTAAATAAAAAATATTTACATTCAGGACATGTTTTCCTCCTCTTTATTCAAAGACGGCATCTAAAAACTTCAAAGAGAGATTTAGTGGTTACCAATTTTGTAAAATTGAACTTGGTACAGAATAAATAGTGAGATTTGAATTGCCTCCGTTAGTTTTTACTTACATTGAAATTTTGTAAGAACCAGAAATGTTTTCAATCTTTTACATCTTGTATAAACCTGTTTGGTTTTAGCATGAAAAAAAACCAGAGTTGGTTTTAATTCTACTTGGTTTTGCTTAAAAAAACTTTAACCGATCATACTCAAAATTAATCAGAACTGAACATCATTTGAAATGATTCACTTTTCTTTGTAAATATTTTCAAAAAATGATTGGAAAAAGCCTATAAAAGCATTTGATTTTTATAGTGTTACTGTACAGGAAAAAAATCCAATACAATTTTTTTATTGATGAAATAAAGATTTAACTCTTCTTTTTTATCATTTTTTTTTGGATATATCTATTGCACAAAATATAGTTTACCGGCTAAAAAAATAGTTACACTTGACCAGAAGAAAATTTATTTGTTCTAGAAACTCAAAAACTGTGAATGTATATCTAAGATTCTTTTTATCAAGTAAACGATAACCAAAATCAGTCAAAATTTTTTGGAAAAATTTAGTTTTTTTTTCCGATTTCAAAAATGTCAAAACAGTCAAAAGTGTCCAACCTTTCCTAAATTCCATCGCAAAAATTGTTTTTTTTTTCAAATTGACCTTACCGGCTAAATACGATTAGTTACACTTAGACCAAAAACTTTCTTTACTTATGCTAGAAACTCAAATAAAATATGAAAATTAATCGCAGACTCTTTTCATAATTTAGCCAAAAACCAAATTTGTCGAGACTCCTAGCAAAATCAGTTTCTTTTCGATATCGTCAATATCGTCAAATTCGAAACTTTGTCTGATTGGGTTTGGTATAAAAAATCCAGCCAAAATTTGCTTTGGAAAATGTATCAACTTCAAATAGCTTGACTATTTTCTCCTGAATCAGTAATTTATCCTTGACTGAGTACAGAAAGTTCATTGGACTGAGTGGAAAAGGTTGCTGAGATGCTATTATTATGATTTTTTTGTTATTTATACTGGTTGTTCTTGTTATTTTTTGCAAACAATAACAATTTTTGGCAATTTGGCACTTTTTTTTGCGCTTTTTCATCATATGTACTTTAACTGTTTGGAACATTTACGACCTTGAAATTGAAAATTTTGGTTACTATTTAGGACAATTAAATTAATAATAAAAATCAACGTTTTTTGTGATAGGTAACGACGGAGTGTAAAAAAAGTCTAATGAAAGTTAACTCTGTATAGATACAATTTTTACAAGAATTTCTCTGGAATTCTCTAAATTTCTCAAGAATAGTGATTGGACAGGACCACAACCCATCTGAAGAAATTCTACTCTGACTGGCTTAACCCACGACGTTGATATGAAGATATCTCTCTTTCTTTACGTTCAATTTATTTTTATGCTCAACTTCCCTATCTTCAACTATCTACTCTCTTAGCTTTGAATTATTCATTTTTCTTGTCTTCACTCAATCTTTTTTTTAATTTTCAGATTATTGCTTGAACTAATTGTCTCTGGTCAAAATAACAATCTTTTGGACTCGGTCGATTAACATCAAATTAGTTGACCCATTTTGTTTCTTCGGTTAATTCATTTTCACCACGAATGAAACTTTTCTAAAAATTATGAGCTCTACTGCAAATTATGAAATTAGGCATTCATTTTAAGTGAAAGCACTGAATTAAAATTTGAATTTTCGAGTTCGACGAATCATCATTTTGTAAGAACAGAAAGGGACAAAAGCAAGAACACGCTGAGAAATTTTTTTCGCCTATTGATAAGAACAAGAATGAGAATAGTCAATAATGCTAATAAAACGAATGAAATGAGCAAAAATTGAGTATTTTCAAGTTTTTTTTGAATTCACTGTCTTTGACTGTTTTGAGTCTTGAAAATAATTTATCCTGACTTGGTTGCTTTTTTACTCATAACTTTATTCGGCAATTTTTTATGATAAACATGTGATAAAAATTTCGAAGAAGTAAAATCCAGAAATAGTTTTTGCCTCAATTAAAACTAGTTTCATCACGGGCCTACAAACTGATCCTAACTCTCTTTTTTGTTACTCATGAACGCTTCATTCCTGTAGGAACGGTAAAGGTTTTACTAATTTTATCCATGGGCATATGCTTTGTGGAAGTAAGTAATTTTTTATGATTCACAGGAGTTCTTTTTTCTATTGCTTTGTCTCTTTGGATCCACTTGGTTCGCAAAATTAAAGTTTGAGCGTTTTCTTTGAGTAGTCGTTCCCAGAAGTTGTCTAGTCATTTAATGATTAGCTTTCATGATTTGTTGCTTAGTTTGTTGGTATTTGGTTGGTTGTAGAGTGAAGCTGCGGAAGATAATCTTATGCCATTCCAAGTAGGAAGTGGTTAAGTTTACGTGGTAATGTGTCACTTATGTCGCAATTGACATAAATTAGTGATCTTGAGGTGAAGGGGCCTTCAAATTTTTTTACAACAATTGAACAGAGATACTTGGAAATTTGTCGATACTAAGTTCAATAGGAAGACTTGTTTGATTTTCGAAACGAGACGCTCTCACACCACACCACAAAGAAGAGCAGATGGGGAGTCAAGACGCCAGTCCATTGATATGCTGAAGTTTGGTAGCTTGTTTTCTGTGTTGAGAGTTAAGGGTTTTTTCATGATATGCTCACGAGCAGCGACAAAGTGTTTTGCATTAATCAGAAAAAAATAAGTTTCAGAGAACCCGGTCGAGCCATGAATCTCTGAATTGTTGTCAAGCATTTTTAAAATTTCAGATTGTAATTAATTTCCAGGTGGGTTGCACGCGCTGTTTTACAAGTAACGAGACAAAAGTAGATGTTGTCTTTGGTTTCTGTTTCAGCGATGTAGAGTAGACCAATGTAGTCAAGTCCAACGGTTTTGAATTGAACATTTTTTGGGGCATCGAAGCACTGTGCGAATAGATTAGCCATAAAGGGGTTTAAACACTTTCAATGAAGGTGGTGTTACAAATAACAGTGAAAACGACTTGTTTCTGAGGCTTTTCTGAGCCTGAAAGTTATGAAATTTTGTTGCAAGCAGTGTCCAACAAGTAGCGTCGCCGCTGTTCACGCATTTATGGCGTGCGGTTTTGATCAATCAATGAGTCGAAGCTTCGATAACCTATAGAATACAGAGTAATTAGTTAAAAGTGGCTTTGATGAACTTCCCAGTCGTCCTCGAGCAAAAATAATATTACCATCTATGAACGGCAAATAAGGTAACAAAAAACTGGGTCTTCGTGGTCCCATGTTTGTTGCTTACTAAAACAGTTTCAGCATCAGGAAAAGAAAGGTATTTTGATTAACCGTAGAGCAGAGTTTTTGACTATTCCTCGGCGTCGACGTCTGAAACTCGTATCCATTTTCGCACATTTTTTGATTTGTAGAAAGCGAGCTGTTGCGCTGAGAAGATAGAAGGTCTCGAATTAATTATCATTGGTTCATTTTTTGTGCTAGTAGAAAAGTTTTTCCAATTCATCGTAGCGTTCCTATACAGCGTTTCCCGATTTCTAGTGTGGTGGTTGTCTCCTTATCTGTAGCTGTGATATGCGGTTGAGAAGCTGCGTCATCGGGTAGTTGTAGATGAGGCCAATCAGTTTCCGCTAAAAGTAGGAATCCTGGTGGTTGCAACCAAAAATGTTCAATGTCCTCTAGTGAGATACCTTTTGTAGCTTGATTGGCCGAGCTTCATTTACCTTGTTTCTTTTACCAGTGTTGGATTTTACGAACGTAGAAGAATTTTGTTGGTACAGTAGGATTTTGCTTTCTTCAGGGTGTTGATCCAAGCGAGTACTCTTGTCCTATTCGTCCTGAAGTTAATGGTGTTGATTTTCAGTCGTTATCCTTCTTTGGCTGTAAAAACTCAGCATCAATTACAACAGCTTGCAATTCGAGCTTAGGTATTATTTCTTGATTACGGGGATTCTGCCACCTTGATTCTTCCGATGATGGATAAAGCTTGTTTTGTGTTTCGTTCCCAATACGTACAAAAATTGTGGAAATCTTTGTTCGTTTATGTGACTTAGAGGCCTCGGTAGTTTGACTGTTCTTTCTAGTTGACATTGCTTGGTCCAACTTCGAGCGTTGAGAAGTATTTTGATTTTTTTTCGGGATTTTGAGGATTGATTACCGAATATTGCGCTAGGTACCATATTCGTGAAGTTGGATGATCTAGAAATTATACGGGTATTTATAAATGTTTCAAAGTAAGTAGCTGCAAACCTGTTGTACAGCGGGATCATCCTTGTTTAGTCTTCGTTGTAGAAAATTTAATTGCGCTTTTGCTACAATGTAATAATTTGGCATCGTTACATTGTGCTTTCAAATCTATGTTGTCATAGTTTGGCATCGTTATGTTGTCCTTTTTGATTTGATAGAGAATTCCACCATGTTGAATGCAGTGTTCCAGGATATCAAGCTGCTTTAAGTATTAGGCTGAAAAATGTTTTCTGGTTATGTTTTCAGTTATACCGGAGTCCACCGCCTTCCAAAAGTTTTTTTACTGTTTCTTTCAAGGAAGCAACTTTGCTTTGTTTTATTAAGTTTGTGAGTTGATAGTTGCTTTGTGCTTCTGTAAACTTTTGTTGTAGCGGACCGTTAACTTCCATCTGATCTTTTTGCAAAATCCATAAGGACTGTCGACCGGACTTTTCAAACTTTCTTTTTGAGCGGCATGCCAGAACGCGTCTACGCTGAGTAGAATTAGTACCGTGTTGTCGAAGAGGCTTGAAAACGCGATATGTCATAGATGCGTTAAGTTGCGTGTCCGCATTAACGTTTTTGAGCTTCTGACTGTGTCGTTCGATAGTATTGTCCATGATGCAATGTGAAATCGGGATATGCTTACCTCAACAATTATCAACCATACAACGCTGTTCAGAAGTACAATCAGTTAAAATATGAGTTCTTAGACGGCTGAAGTAGAATTGATTATCTTTCAATAGTTGAGTTCTTTGTTGCGTAATCAGTCTTACAAAAATTGGGCAGCTTCTTTGTTTTGTGACGATCTTCTGCCGTAGCTTTCTGCAATTTCTGTAGCCTTTCCAACACAGAGTGACTAGAAATGAAGCATGCTTTTTATGGCATGTAATTTAGGCTGATTGTTAATTTCATTTTGATCTAGTTTGAGCCAACCGTTCCAATCTGATGGATTACCGTCGGACTGGGTAGCATTTTATTTTGTAGTTTGGAACTCATCTTGTATTGAACTGCTTTGTGGTTGCTGAAAGTGTGTTCAAGTCCGCGGTCGAGTGATCCGTAAGCAGAATGTATGTTAACACCGTTAAACTTCAGGTATGGATCGATTCTGATCTGACTTGGTAAATGAATTATCGTCCGGTATCTCACTTCAGTTTTTTTTTATCATTTTGTCGCATTTGTTTCAATGTTTCACTATGAAGTTAGGTGAAGTAGAAAATTTGTCTGAAATTTTTTGAGCTTCTTAAAGAGGATATAAAACTATGTTGTCTGTCAATTTTTCTGCTTCAAGTAGAGGTTTCAAAAGCTCGTTAGATGTTATTTTTATGTCCTCTATCTCAAAAGATTCTGAAATTACTTAGTTGAGTTGATGTTCAAACATTCGAGGGAAGTGAAGCTCAAATTCGTAGTTAAATAGTGTCTTCTGAGTCTTTTTTGGAGCCATGGATCATTCCCGTGAAAAAAAAAAATCAAAAAATGGAGAAAGTTTTCAATGTGATATGACTAAAAAGTTTCTAATATAATTTTTACTCAGGTGTGACAAAAAGAATAAGGATAGTCTTGTTGGCCCTGCGAGCGTGCGCAATCCTAGAGAGTTCCTAAATGAATGAATGATATGACAACTCATTGGCGAAACCGAAGAAACGCTTATAATTGTGGTCAGTGCAAAACACAGTTCATGGGCACAGTTACAGTGGTGGGTTGTCATTCTTGTGCCCCATGGTTCCATGGTTCCTGATGTGCCCTCTCGCCTGATGATGTGGAATGTTTGGGATCTGCAATGGATGATGTGCAACGGACGGCCCAACTGCCTCTGGATCTGCTACTTTTTTCTACAACAAGACAGGAAAATCTTTAATCATTCAGAAACCGAAGCGAAGGTGGACTTGCTGTTACAATCCTTCTTTTATAATTTTTCCGTTGTGCCTATATTAATCCGGGAACTAATTTGTGAGTTTTAAAAAAATTTAAAATAGGCCGTTAACCAATCCTCGCTCACCTGTCTTAGCGTAACACTTGGTGTTTAGTCGTCAATCAATTATAAAAATTTTATAATTCATTAATTCATTTTCATTTTTGTAAATGAAATAGAGGTTACATACTCCAAACAATGAGAAAGTGATGACAATGAAGAGACAAAGATTATTTCAGAAAAGGTCAGAAACCTGTAGGCAATATCACTGGCGGCAAACAGTGGTGGTATAAAAGTCAATCTTGAAAATAAACCAAAACGAAATTGTCGATTTATAGTCATCAGCACTGCAAGCCCTCGTTTCCTACAAAAACTGCTTCTTCAGAAAACATCAACTCAATCATACGAATATCCAGTCTTAATTAAAAAAAAACGAAAAGGAGAAGACGCTCCTTTCATCAAGGATGTAAAATTAAAGAAGAGTACCAAATAAAGAACCAGAAGATACATTGTGAAGGTCAACCAACTCAAATTAACTCCGAATGCTTGAAATGCTGCTAAACTGCAGATTCAATTGCAACTTATCTAAACTCGTAGCACTTCCTATTTTATTTTCCATAAGTTCCATTTCTCTGCTCTTCTTAATAAAACATAATTAGCAGAAGAAAACATAACTCAATCTGAAATTTTCCTCAGATCATCTTCTGTTATTATAGCACGATCAGACCCTCTCAAGGAGAATATAGGGCTCTCTTAATCGCCCATTTAAACCAAGTCGATTTCCAACTCTGAGACTTTTCAATGATTCGATAAGCATTATTTTCAATAGCATGTGGCGCCATCAGCCCCTAGCCTATTTTTTGAATTTTAATCTACAACCCTCTTTTTACATCTAGTTACAACATCGACATTGCTCGCATTACACACTGCCGGAAAGCCTAAGTACAATTATTTGAAACTTCAGCACATTGTTATGGCTACAATAACCTATTTGATACCTACCATATTCATTAACTCTACCTCAAAATTGCTCCAAGCTCTTCACTATCCAAATCTTGTTGCAACCTCCCGATCTTCATTTTGAATCTTCCAGCAATTTTCAAGATGAATAGCACTAACAGTCTTAACCATGATTACTATTCATCAGAAGGGTACGAGCTGATATGCGCTGCTTCTCACAACTCTATAAAAATCAAAATGAAGAAAAGATGTGACCTACCGCTGGCCACTCCCCTTACACATTTCATTTTTTTAATCAACGACACAAAAAACCTGAAAAGGCTTTCCAAAGAATGATCGTTGCCCAACTAAAACAAATAGATTTAAATCGAAATCTCAGCGAGTCGGTTGAAATAGATAAAAAAATCCAGTGAACTTGAGCTCAGCCGCGCAATGGTTCAGATTTCTGCGTTGCCTTGTTTTGGATACCTCCAATCCTTTGACATTGTGTTTTCAACACAAATTATTTAACGAGGATACTAAAATTGCAAAAGCTTTCAACCAATTTTTAATTCAGCTCCTGGAAAGAAATTTGATAATACCACTCCGACAGAAACCCCAGATGCTGACATCCGTTTTTCTCACGTTCACTCATCTGTTCCGGATGTTGAACAACTGCTCAAACAGTGTAACGATTCCTCTTCTATGGATGATGACAAAATTCAAAATTTTATTCTTCTTGTTTCTGCAAGCCAACTTGCCCTGATTGCTTATGATATATTCCATGGGGTGAAAAGTAACTTGAATTGGCCTAATATCTGAAAAAGGTTTGGTATTACTTTATTACAAAAGTCTGATTCCTACCCAATTAAAGTCAAGTATCGTCCAATCAATATACTGTCGAGTCATTCAATCATTCTAGAGCGCATTTTGTTTAACCTCTTGCTATACTAAGTTGTTATCTTGTTCATCTTAGTCAACACGTTTTCATGAAAAAAAAGCCATGACTTTATGCCTCGATGAATTATTTTTGGCATCTGATTCAGCAGTTACGTGCCTTTCAAATATCTTCGATGTAGCTTTTGATTCTGTAGCTCACCATTTGATACTTGCCAAATAAAATTCGCCCAATCTATCACAATGGAATCTTGATTCCTTAGTGAGACAATTGCAATGAACTAAGTTTTCATCCCTCACTCATGTTTAACGAATATATTTTTCAGCTACGACATTTCAGATGAAATCTCTCTTGGCAATAAAATATGTGATTATGTTAATTTCATTTATGTCTAGGTTTTACTCTGTGAATTGACCTAAATTGAGATGAACATATCCTTCTGAAATTATTAAAATGGTCAAAAGTTTTCTATTTCCTAAAACTTAAATTTCAACGTCTCTAGTTCTCAGAAAAAAGTCCTTCACTTATTCTTTCTTTTTTGCTACATGACTCTCAGGCTTGGTCCCTTTCATTTATTAGCTCACAGAAACTAGAAATATTCCCGGCGAGGGTAGTTTGCTGGATTTCTTACAACCAAAACAAGACTATGCTTCAGCCTTGAGAAACCTTCGATTACTGCCCATCAGTTTCAGGTTGTTTCAAGTTGATTAAAGCTGGCATGTTCCCCTTTGGGAAACTTTGCCACAACAATGTGGGTGCTGACATTTTTCTCTAATTTAAGGAGCTTCCATTGAGATCATCGACAATTGGACTTCTTATTATTCCATGCAAAAAGATGTTCAGTTCCGATTGCAACTACTGTTTAAGGGCCACACGATGTGCAAACGAGCTTATGTATCAACGCAAAATCAGACTTGTTCTATCTGATATTGCCAAAACTAAAATCCGATATGAAGCGTTTTCTCTAAGCTACGTTCTCAACATTCAATATACCCTTTTTTGTTCTCAGTTTGTCAAAAAGGTTGTAAAAATTGCCTTTCTTAGTTTTCAGCCAATTTTTTCTCAAATGTTTCCTTTTTTTTCATGCTTCCACATACCGGAATTAGGTCTTTTTTCTTCTCCTATTATCTACGTAATAACCATCGAGCTTGAAACCGCGGTTGGTTATCTAACGAAAAAATTTAGCCATGAAATTTAGGTTCACTTCTTTCTAAGATGAAAGATTGTTTAATAGTTCACAGTTGGACATTGAAGTTTATACTTTTTCGATCTTTTGGCTCGGCCTTGGCCGCTCGAGGTTACAAACCGAGCCTGCGCTTATCTCACTGGGGCCTGGGAGCTAATTTAATGCAATTTGATTAAAGCTGGCATATTCCCCCTTCTGAAACTTTGCTATAACATCGTACTACAACAAAACGAGCCTGCGCTTTTTTACTGGGGACTAGGGAGTCAACTACCGTTAAATTCCTCAGAATCTGCCTACCATTAACCCATGGGACGAGCGTCACGCCGTCTGGTCGCTTCTGATCTGTCCTGTGTAGGTGTCGTGGCTCTAAAACAGAAGGAATGTGAGGGAAGGCGCGACCTTGCTTTGTAAAGTCATTCAAATTTGAATGCCAGGAGAATCTTCCCGTTCTTTTGAGAAAGGATAGGCCATGCTATCTAACTTCAATTACACCTTTTCCGCAAACCGATCTATCTTTTTTTTTTACAATTTTTTGAGTCCAAACGGATTTCAATTGCGACTCTAAGTTGTTGATTTGACATTCAATTTGACACGGTATGACATTCAATTTTGCGATCAGATCCCATCCTGGTAAGCAAGAAATCTTTTTACATCAGCAGATTCTAGTTTCAAAATTATTTGAGAAGTTTTTTTTATCAAAGATGAGCTCGTTTTTTTGGGTTTCTGGACCTACTTCACATTTTGCTGTACCAAACCAAATTTTTAATGCATTATTATGTGACCCATTCTTGTAATTCAAACCAAAACCTTCACTTAAGGTAGCTTTCGCTACTACTCTTGAGGCTAAAAAAGCGGTATCTACCGGAAGAAGTGCTTGCAAAAATTAGCCATTGTTCATTTTCACATTTGTAACCTTATATGAACAGTTTCTTAAAATTCGATGGTATTTTCCAAAAAAAACACTTTGCAAAAATAAAGGACATGTAAGCAAACAGTTTTGGAGCTTCGGCATGTTTAAACTGTTTTTTAGGAGGTAAGAACCATAATGTGCATCCAGGTTATCAATTATCTACGAAATCTTTTCCAACTCTGCTAATTTTTCATTTAGCAGTTCTATGGGACAAGATTCGCTTATAGAGGAGCTCAAGATTACAAATTCCTTGGATTTGATTTTTTTTCAGACATAATTTTTGAAATTGACGTGTAATTGTATTGTACTGCAAACAGTGGTCTGTCGTAAAAAAACTCAGCTCAAAAATTTCTGTGTTTAGGCTTAGGAAAGAGTTTTTTCTGAGTTAACCATATTTTAAGGTCTCGGAGCAGAATTTGTAGCCGTCGGTTAGCTTTCCATCATCTAAATACCAAACATATGAATTAGATTCAAGCTTTTTACTTGCGTCCCTATTGTTTCAGCAAAAAGTGTTAAAGCCTCGGGATCACCTTGTCGTATTCTGTCCTCCAACATAATGATAGAATTTCCCTTGAAAGGGAACTCAATTTTCTGAAGTCGCAAAGTTGAGCCCCCACGACTGGATATTGCAGGTATATTTTCAGATGCGTAGTTTCCTTGTAGCGCAGAAATATAGTACAAGACGTTATGCAGTTCGCTGTGCATGGATAGCGGCCGAATTTTTGTATTGAACAGTCTGTTTTTTTAGTTAGTGCAGCCGTTGCATATCTAAGAACTCGCTTTTTCTGAACATTTTCGATCTTCTGTGAGGCATATGTTAGTAGAGGGACAACAAATCCTATTGCTTTTTAGACGTGTTTCTCAACAAGAAGTGCTTCTCAACGAGATCTTTAAATTTTGAGAGATCGCGTGCTGCAGTTTTCGATCCATGACAGCTAGTAGGACACCCAAGTCCTTTTGAACACTTGTAATTTTTATCTGATTTTGTTGCCGTCGGCCTCCGTCGTTTGCTTCATGCAAAGGACATTTTTTTTGCTCAAGTTCAGTTGAATTTTTTGGCTGCTCCACGTTCCGATGTCTGAGAGTTTCTGCTTTTCGTTTTGGAGTGAACTTGTAACAATTTCAAAATCGTCTGCGTATCTATAAGTTTCTCGTCTCTCTAAGACATATAGCAGATCGTTTACCTACACAAGAAAAAGAAGAGGTCCGAGGATGGATAATTGAGCTATGCCACTTGTGCAAGAGGAATGTGGCGTTTGACAGCTTCCAATTTATCTCTTTCGTTCTCGATCTGTGAAGTAATTCTGAGGAGTGGTAATAGTTTCCGCCTACACCTAGGTTTTTCTATTTTTTCGACTAGTTCACAGTGGTAGACTTTGTCAAAGGCCTAACAGAAGTCTATGTATATTGCACTGATTTGAGTAGTTTAATTAAATTTCAGTTATTTGTAGACGCGGTCAAGGAATAGAAGCAGCTGCAATCAGCATACTTCTTTGGCATGAACCCGTATTGAGATCTATGAAGGTATGTTTCTATATGAGGGTAGAATATTTTGAACAAGACTCTCTCAAACACTTTCAAGACATTTGACGACAAGCTTATTTGTCGGTACTGTGAAATAATGGCTCTGTCGTGTTCTTTGCAAAATGATTTGGTTTCGATTGCTTTCCAGCCCATAGGGTTTGTTACTTTGCTTAGAGAGGTTTGAAAGGCTCATTCTCCTTTAGATACGTTTTGTCTGGCAACTGCTGATTCTGATTCTAACGACTTGAGGTTTTTCTGAAGTAAGATATTTTTCTGCTGGAGAAAATGTTCCCTTCGTATATGGTTTGGTTGTTTGAGATTTCAAGTGAAATTTGTTTCTCCTGTCTCCTTATTCTAATCATAAGCGTCATTTTTGGAGATTCTTCATAATTTTAAGCATAGCTTCAACTTTTTTTTATCAGGTGCGAGGTTGATGGACAAACCCAGGGTGGCAAATTGGATCGGCGAACCATTATTGAACGTATATTTTTGTCCAACAGTTTTCGAAGCCATGAGTTCCACTTTTGCATCAATTTGTCCACATTGCTACAATAGTACGGATTTAAGGGCCGCTCGGATATGCATTTATTAAAAGTTTTTCGGCCATCTTTTTTGAGGTTTTTTTCTTGGTAGGTGGTAGTGAGGTTTTGAATTTAAAAGAGAACACTGTTTTGTAGGCGTGATGATTGGAAAGCTTCTCCTGAAGGGTCGAATACGTAGTTTCATTTTAATTATCGGTGCATGAGTCTTCTACGAAATCTGGTTCCTGAGTATGAAATACATTCAATTTTTATCTTTTCGGCGTGTGGGACTTGGCGTAACACCATTCGATCGAGCTTCGCCGTAATGCAAGACTCGCAGTCATCCTCTGAAATCAGACTTTCACAGCTCAATTAGTTGGTTTGAATCGCCAGTTAGTAAGATGTTGCAACAGTCTTTGGAAATCTTAAGTTCGTCCGGAGCTTGGTAAATGGCATTGAATTTTTCTGTGCGCAACCTATAGGGGCTCGTTTTAGGCGGATTGTAAAGGCAGCGTATGAGTATTGAATGAACTTCAATGTAGACCTGCACCAAGACGCATGGTGTTTAATTTCGCAGTAGATTCTTTCGTGTATCAAAACTCTAATGGCATTGTGGACACCGCCATATTTGGTAGACAATGAGCCGCTCACGCGATCACTTCTGTAAATTTTGTATTCGGGTAAAAACAGTGCTTTGTCTGGAGTTTGCCCCTCAATGTAGTGTGCTGTACCGCTATCATTTATTATGTTTGTCAACTACCTACCATAATCGAGAAAAAACTGTGTCAGGTTTTACCTTTGCCGTTGAAATAAAATTCGCCCAATCTATTATAATGGAATCTTGATTCCTTAGCGGGACAATTGCAATGGACTAAGTTTTCATTCCTCAAGTTTTACGATAATATTTTTCAGCTACGACATTTCAAGTGAAATCTCTTTTGGCAATAAAATATGTGATTACGTTGATTCATTTATGTCTAGATTTTACTCTATGAATTGACCTAAATTGAGATTAACATATTCTTCTGAAGTTATTAAAATGGTCAAAAATTTTCAATTTCCTAAAATTTAAATTTCAACGTCTCTAGTTCTCCGAAAAAAGTCCTTCATGCTTCACTCATTCTTTCTTTTTTGCTACATGACTCTCAGGCTTGGTCCTTTTCATTTATTAGCTCACAGAATCTAGAAAAATTCTCGGCGATAGTAGTTTGCTGGATTTCTTACAACCAAAACAAGACTATGCTTCAGCCTTGAGAAACCTTCGACTACTGCCCATCAGTTTCAGGTTGTTGCAAGTTGATTAAAGCTGGCATGTTCCCCCTTCGGAAACTTTGCTATAACATCGTACTACAACAAAACGAGCCTGCGCTTTTTATACTGGGGACTAGGGAGTCAACTACCGTTAAATTCCTCAGACGCTGCCTAACAACAACCCATGGGACGAGCTTCACGCCGTCTGGTTGCTTCTGATCTGTCCTGTGTAGGTGTCGTGGCTCTAAAACAGAAGAAATGTGATGGAAGGCGCGACCTTGCTTTGTAAAGTCATTCAAATTTGAATGCCTGGAGAATCTTCCTGTACTTTTGAGACAAGATAGGCCATGCTATCTAACTTCAATTACACCTTTTCCGCAAACGCATCTATCTTTTTTTGCAATTTTTTGAGTCCAGGCGGATTTTAATTGCGGGTCTAAGTTGTTGATTTCACATTCAATTTGATACGGTATGACATTCAACTTGTTTAAGCTGTTTTTTAGGAGGTAAGAACCATAATGTGCATCCAGGTTATCAATTATCTACGAAATCTTTTCCAACTCTGCTATTTTTTCATTTAGCAGTTCTATGGGACAGGATTTGCTTATAGAGGAGCTCAAGATTACAAATTCCTTGGATTTCATTTTTTTTCAGACATAATTTTTGAAATTGACGTGTAATTGTATTGTACTGCAAACAGTGGTCTGTCGTAAAAAAACTCAGCTCAAAAATTTCTGTGTTTAGGCTTAGGAAAGAGTTTTTTCTGAGTTAACCATGTTTTAAGGTCTCGGAGCAGAATTTGTAGCCGTCGGTTAGCTTTCCATCATCTAAATACCAAACATATGAATTAGATTCAAGCTTTTTACTTGCGTCCCTATTGTTTCAGCAAAAAGTGTTAAAGCCTCGGGATCACCTTGTCGTATTCTGTCCTCCAACATAATGATAGAATTCCGTTGAAAGGGAACTCAATTTTCTGAAGTCGCAATGAGTTGTTGTCGTGTTGAACCCCCATGACTGGATATTGCAGGTATATTTTCAGATGCATAGTTTCCTTGTAGCGCAGAAATATAGTACAAGACGTTATGCAGTTCGCTGTGCATGGATAGCGGCCGAATTTTTGTATTGAACAGTCTGTTTTTTTAGTTAGTGCAGCCGTTGCATATCTAAGAACTCGCTTTTTCTGAACATTTTCGATCTTCTGTGAGGCATATGTTAGTAGAGGGACAACAAATCCTATTGCTTTTTAGACGTGTTTCTCAACAAGAAGTGCTTCTCAACGAGATCTTTAAATTTCGAGAGATCGCGTGCTGCAGTTTTCGATCCATGACAGCTTGTAGGACACCCAAGTCTTTTTGAACACTTGTAATTTTTATCTGATTTGGTTGCCGTCGGCCTCCGTCGTTTGCTTCATGCAAAGGACATTTTTTTTGCTCAAGTTCAGTTGAATTTTTTGGCTGCTCCACGTTCCGATGTCTGAGAGTTTCTGCTTTTCGTTTTGGAGTGAACTTGTAACAATTTCAAAATCGTCTGCGTATCTATAAGTTTCTCGTCTCTCTAAGACATATAGCAGATCGTTTACCTACACAAGAAAAAGAAGAGGTCCGAGGATGGATAATTGAGCTATGCCACTTGTGCAAGAGGAATGTGGCGTTTGACAGCTTCCAATTTATCTCTTTCGTTCTCGATCTGTGAAGTAATTCTGAGGAGTGGTAATAGTTTCCGCCTACACCTAGGTTTTTCTATTTTTGCGACTAGTTCACAGTGGCAGACTTTGTCAAAGGCCTTACAGAAGTCTATGTATATTGCACTGATTTGAGTAGTTTAATTAAATTTCAGTTATTTGTAGACGCGGTCAAGGAATAGAAGCAGCTGCAATCAGCATACTTCTTTGGCATGAACCCGTATTGAGATCTATGAAGGTATGTTTCTATATGAGGGTAGAATATTTTGAACAAGACTCTCTCAAACACTTTCAAGACATTTGACGACAAGCTTATTTGTCGGTACTGTGAAATAATGGCTCTGTCGTGTTCTTTGCAAAATGATTTGGTTTCGATTGCTTTCCAGCCCATAGGGTTTGTTACTTTGCTTAGAGAGGTTTGAAAGGCTCATTCTCCTTTAGATACGTTTTGTCTGGCAACTGCTGATTCTGATTCTAATGACTTGAGGTTTTTCTGAGGTAAGATAATCCTCTGCTGGAGAAAATGTTCCCTTTGTATATGGTTTGGTTGTTTGAGATTTCATATGAAAATTGTTTCTCCTGTCTCCTTATTCTAATCATAAGCGTCAGTTTTGGAGATTCTTCATAATTTCAAGCATAGCTTCAACTTTTATTATCAGGTGCGAGGTTGATGGACAAACCCAGGGTGGCAGTTTAGATCGGCGAATCGTTATTGAACGTAAATTTTTGTCCAATAATTTTCGAAGCCATGAGTTCCACTTTTGCATCAATTTATCCACATTGCTACAACAGTACGGATTTAAAGGCCGCACGGATATGCATTTATTAAAAGTTTTCGACCATCTTTTTTGAGGCTTTTTTTCTTTGTAGGTGGTAGTGAGGTTTTGAATTTAAAAGAGAACACTGTTTTGTAGGCGTGATGATTGGAAAGCTTCTCCTGAAGGGTCGAGTACGTAGTTTCATTTTAATTATCGGTGCATGAGTCTTCCACGAAATCTGGTTCCTGAGTAAGAAATACATTCAATTTTTATCTTTTCGGCGTGTGGGACTTGGCGTAACACCATTCGATCGAGCTTCGCCGTAATGCAAGACTCGCAGTCATCCTCTGAAATCAGACTTTCTTAGCTCAATTAGTTGGTTTGAATCACCAGTTAGTAAAAAGTTGCAACACTTTTGCAAATCTTAAATTCGTCCGGAGCTTGGTAAATGGCATTGAATTTTTCTGTGCGCAACCTATATGGGCTCGTTTTAGGCGGGTTGTAAAGGCAGCCTATGAGTATTGAGTGAACTTCAATTTAGACCTGCACCACGACGCACTGGTGTTTAATTTCGCAATAGATTCTTTTGTGTATCAAAACTCTAATGGCATTGTGGACACCGCCATATTTTGTAGACAATGAGCCGCTCACGCGATCACTTCTGTAAATTTTGTATTCGGGTAAAAACAGAGCTTTGTCTGGAGTTTTTTGGACCAGCCATGTTTTACTGATGCACAGTATATCTTATTTGTTAAGGGCTTTCGAATTCGCAAATGTTATTCGCCTATTTAGCTCGAGGATACTCCTGACAGTAAATGGCGGTTATGTTGCTTTTGTTTTTGTTATCGTATGTAGTCAATGCTATTTGCCTCCGTCGCTGCCTCGATTGATTTCCAATCATTTTTTCTCTGAGGCTTTAGTTTACATAATTGAAGGTCCTCCGAGTTGATAATGTTGTTCTAGATGAGATGGCGTCTCCATTTGAGAGCAATATTGTTCAACTTTTGTTCGTCTCGGTCTGTTTTTTTTACTGAGGTACACTCGTTTCGTGTATTGCGATCATTGTTTATGAGCACAGAGAAAGAACAGCCAATTTTGGTGTTCGTTGGCTAGCTTGGCTACAAGGGTCCAAGGGTTCTTTTTTTTCGATTGGTCGAAAACGCCCATTTGTTTCACGTTTTCTAAGACCCAGTCAGTTCCAAGAAAACTTGGTGATCTTCCGCACTTCTTCTATATCGTTTCCGAGTTTTTCTCACCTCTTGGTATAGGTTTCTCGCGGTCGTTCTCAACTCTTGGTATAGGTTTTCTTCGTAGTCTGATTTCATTTCAGCTCATATTGTTGGTCGTTTTCGTGTTTCGTGTTCTTTCACTTTTTTAGCATAATTCGTTGCCTATTTTTTTTTCACTTCTGATTGAACGGTTTCAAATAAGTGTTTGATTTTTTCATTGCTTTCAAATCTTTTCTTAATTTCATCGATGTTCTCTTTCATTCCATTGTAACAGTCGTCCGCTTATGTCAAATATGAGTTTAAGAAAAGTAGGCCCTATAACTATTGGCTCAAGGGTGAGGGACACTATCCTTTGTGCTTTTTTACCTCATTCACTGGGAGCCAATTCGGTTCACTTGCGACATGAGACTACAAACCTTGTTACAGCCTAGAGGCTACTACCAAAATACCCCCACTCTAGAAATAAGAACACCCTCATGCTCAGGTCTCAAATTACCCAAAACACACGAACGCCGTATAAACAGCGTCGGAACCTCATGTATACCGTTAGTTTTTATTGAACAGTGGACTTTTGATCCATTTGAGATTGATCAACCTATAAACTCTACCTAATTCAACATAACAATATAAAACACACTCAGGAAATTTAAATTGGGTACTTACATAGCGACATGACCTCTAGAATTGATTAACTAAGTTGTAACACAAGTGAACACAAGTTTTCTATTTGAACCATTGGGCAGCTTCAGCTGTCCACCTTTCCACTCAAGGTTCACTCCATTGCAATTGATTGATTGTTTTTCTTTCTCTCGCCCAGCAATTTTGTCTTCCTATCAGGAACAAGATAGCTCTACTCTCGTCGTATAATTCCAGTAAAATTGCGAATATTTCAGCAATTTTCCCGCGATTATTACTCGATTCTTCTGATTGTTATGTTCTCGTATTTTCAGTTGTCGCGAGAAACTTGAGCACAGCAGGCTCGATTCGAAACTTTCAAAGTTACTTTTCTCTCCGAAATCCATATCAAACGTTCAGCTCAAGGTCAAACTTCCAAATATGACCGACTGGCACATATACCATTAGTTTTTATTGCACAGTGGACCTCTGATCCATCTCAGATCAACCCGAAACCCGCCTTATCTCAACATAATCGTGTAAAAATCAATCAAGAAAATAAATTCAGAAGTCGTACATTGACATGACTCTAGACTCAAGTAAATAATGTAACTAAGGTCATTCTAGAAGTTTTAAGTAATTAGTTATAACTCGAGTAGCCTTCTTTTCTGAGCCATTGGCAACTTGACTCGTCTACCTGCCCAATCACGATTCTCTCTTGCCCAGCAATGGCATTATCGTTTGAATTCACTATGATCTCTGTCGGGAACAAGACATCTCTACTCGAACTGATAATTTGAGTGAAATTGAGAATAGCAATTTTACTTTAGCACAAATTTTATCGACTTTCCAACAATTCTGATTCGAGTTTTCTGATAAAAATTAACTTCTGATTTTCAGTTGTTGTGACAAACTTGAGCATGACATGATCGATTCGAATTTTTCAAAAATTGTTTTTTCCCCAAAAATCAACGTCAAACTTTCAAATATGACCGACTGGCTCTGGCTCATGTTTTGACTTTCTTGAGCTGCTTCTTGCTGTTCGTTTGGTTTTCAATGATCCTGTGTTGTTGATTAGAATGAACGCAGTGATTACAGAGGAGGAGGACGAACGGATTGATCTCCTGGATTCCAAAATCGGTCGTTTTGACATCCCGTTGGAAGCAGTAGTTAAGTTCATTGCATCTTCACACGAGAAGCAAATAATGGAGATTTTTCAGGTATACCAATCTTTTTGTCGCAACATTTAATTTTTTCGAGGGAAGAAAAGGTAGGCATATCCAATAAATTTCGCAACTCCAAGATTTTACTTCTCCGGTATCACTGATATAGGGAAAAAAGCCTGTGTGTCAGTTCCGCAGTTCCAAGGTTTAACACCTCCGGATTCACTGGAGTTTGTGCACAGAATAACTGTTTGGTTCCGCAATTGCTTGGTTGTACAACTCAGGTTTCACTGGAACCAATAACAGGGGGAGGGGCTTGAATTTTTGATTTGGGGCTGTGATTAAATATTTCAATAATTCCTATTCAGTTCCGGACGCACGGGAATTTAATTGAAATTATAGCTTGAAAATTGCTTTTACTCAAGTGTTTTTTGATTTCCCTTCTTATTTTTGTTCCCTTTTTCTGTCTTTCTGTCGCTTGTTCGCCTTCTTTTTGGTTTGCTTCTTGCGAATGAGATGTCGCAAGGAGGCTCTGGTTACCAATTTTAGGTTTTATCGCGGTTGGTGGCTAACATTGGTGAGCTCGTACAAATTATTGGTCGACTTTTCCTTTCTCAGTAATATGTTTCTCCGAACTTCGAGAACAAGTACTCGGCTTTTCCTAAATTCGACCAAGAGGTCTGGAGTCACTTGTCTTCGTGTGTAGACAATCGCTTTAACAACTGTTTCCGAGTTAGCCTAATTGTTGTGATAAACTTATTAAATAGTTTCAGGGATGAGCCAGCGAGGCATGGTGTTGTAAGCAATATTTACATCAGAAATCTCGTGAAATTCAAAAATTCAAATGATGGAAGATTGGAGAAACTGCCAAAACCCAATCCCCAGTAATGGTCAGTGCAGCGTGTGTGATGACTCAGGCGACGCATCACCGTGGTTATCTTGTGTTCTTTGCAATAGACGGGCACATATGGAATGTCTTGGTCTTGGACCCGGCAGTGGAATAATCACAGGGAACATAGCATGGTCTTGTACAAGTTGTGGGCCTCTCACGAAGCTAAGTACCCTTTTATCTTGCTTTAATGAAATGGAAAAGAAACTAGCTAATGTGATGAAACTCAGCGACAAAGTTAATAGGATGGATAAAGAAATCCATTATATGAAAACTAACGCGGGAAGAGAATCCCGTAATTACAGCCAAGTTGCTGCTGGTAATGCACAAACCCATGTAAATTATGATGACCAGATCACAATTCAGAAGCCTGATTTTTCGTTTATCAAAGGCATGCATCTCAGAAATGACAGTGTATCGTCGAACAGTTCTAGTCCAAAAAAGCGAACCCGAGTGGAAACGCCCGAAAAAAAGCCAGCGGCAATTATTGGAACGTCTGACTCACAAACATTTTTAGGGGTATCAAAACCACCACCTAGAAGACACATTTATGTTGGTCGTATTAGCAAAGATTATACCGCAGATGATGTTATTAAATGGTGTAATGAAAAAGATGCGCCACTGCAACATATCAGGGAAGTTTCAATAGAAAACGGCTCTTTCAGAAGTTTTCACTGCGTTTTCTCCGGAGATTGTTGTGAAAAAATTGAAAATTCTGCTTTCTGGCCGAAAAATGTTGTGGTCAAAAGATTTTTCTTAAACGATAATGCTAAGACATGGTTGAAGTCTCTATCAAACAAGCCTTGACTATCAAAAGCTTTGAAGACTTCAATTTCCATTAGCTTATTGAATGCGCGGTCGGTCAGAAATAAAACATCAAATATTGCTTCAATACTTCTATCAAATGATTTTGATTTATTTTTTCTTACGGAAACGTGGCTGAAACATGATAGCAATGAAAATTATTTACTACGTCAGTGTTGTTCTAATTTGGAAATTTATGACACTTTTAGCCAGCCAAGAAATTACTCTAATGGAGGTGGAATAGCATTGATTTGTAGATGCGACTTCAAAGTCAACCAGTTATCATCGCTGAATCAAGCAGAGATAGAGCTAAAAGTTCTCGAAATATCCTTTCCGACCTGTCGTATATTATTCATCATCTGCTATAGGCCTCCATGTGGAGATTTTTTGATTTTTAAAGAACAATTATACAACATGATTTACGAATTTTCCACTGATTATGATTTATGTGTGATATTGGGTGATTTCAACGTACACTTCTTTAATAATAAAGACAATCGTTATTTACTCCTCCAAGATGTCTTTCAAGAGTTTGGTCTGAAACAAATTATAAACGAACCAACACATTGCTCTGGAAATATTTTAGACTTAGTAGCTATTACAGATGAAATAAAAATATCGCAATTAAACGTGATCCCTTTCGAAGTTTCTGACCATCATGTTATATCTTTTCTACTAGCAATAAGTGTTTCAATGGCAGAACGAATTTTAAAACCTTACAGAAAATGGGACAATATTGATCTTATAGAATTAGCTGGAGAAATAGAAAGTAACTTACTGATCAATCAAATCAGTTTCGAAGAAAACAACACAGCCATGAAGGATTTCTCTGACATAGTAGCTGAAGTTACAATTGATATTAACCCAACTAAATTTCGGCTTTTTAGAAAACGTAACTGCAAATTTTTTGACCATGACTTGCAAACGATGAAGCAAAAGCGCCGTAAGTTTGAACGAATCTTCAATAAAGTTCCTTCACTGGAAAATAGATTGACTCTGAAGAATGCCAATCTGGATTGTCGCAAGTTATTTAAAGAGAAACAGTTTGATTACTACAATAGGGAAGTAAATCGTATCAAATCACAACCAAAGAGCTCATACAGTTCTTTCAATGAAGTTTTAGGAATTGATACGAGATCAGTGCTACCCAATAATTGTTCTTTATCAGATCTGGCAGATAAATTTAATACTTTCTTTATTGAGAAAATTGAGAGCGTCATTGCTTCATTGAAACCTCATAACTTTTATTACCGTGACTCAAATGAAACATTAGCCAGAGACAAAGTGAAATTTAGTTCGTTCAATAAAGTTACTTGTGATGATATTTATAAAGCAATTGCATCCATGTCCAATGCTACCAGCCCCTGCGATTCTATGCCAACTGAGATTATGAAGAAAATTCAAAAAAGCTGGGTGCCAACTTTTACTGGCATACTGAACAATTGTTTACAGAAAGGACATTTCCCAAATGTTTTCAAGTTAGGCATTATAAGTCCTTTTCTGAAGAAAGCAACACTTGATAGAAATCTGTTGTCTTCTTATAGACCTGTTACCCAATTATCTTTTTCATCCAAAATTTTTGAGAGAGTAATCTCGATTCAATTGCTGCATCTTTTAAACAAGCTTGATATTCTCGATCCTTATCAATCAGCGTATCGTAAAGGATATAGCACTGAATTAGCACTTTTGAACACCAGTAATGACATTCTTAACAAGCTTTCAAGCAAATGCCCCGTAATCTTAGTGGCTCTTGACTTAAGTGCTGCCTTTGACACGGTCTCTCATGATATTTTATTACGCCGTCTGGAAAATTACACTGGACTTGAAGGAGCAGCTCTTGAACTTTGTAAGTCTTATTTATGTGGTCGCTACCAGGCAGTTAAAATTAGTAGCTGGTTATCTTCGACTGAATCTGTGAAAAATGGAGTTCCCCAAGGATCCATATTAGGTCCTCTATTTTTTAGCATTTACCTTTTACCTCTACGGTCTCTCTTTTTATCTCTTGATTTGAATTATCAAATTTATGCGGATAATGGTTTAATTTACTTATCAGCCGCAGATTTAAATAGTTCAGTTGATCATCTGAATGCAAGTCTAGTCAAAATTACCAAATGGTTTGAAATGAATAATGTGAAAATAAATTCTGATAAAACAGAAGTTCTGTTTGTTGACAGGAAGGTTGCAAGAGAAATAAACATACGTGTTAATAATGAAATTGTCAAATCAGAAGACACACTTACAGTGCTTGGTTTTATTTTTGATTCCAAATTTAACTTACAACGACAAATCAATTCTGTTTGTAGCTCGGCCTATTACATTCTGCGGAAACTTTTTAGCATAAAAGCTTTCCTTTCTTTTGAGACCCGACATTTACTCTGTCAATCCCTTATACTTAGCCGCCTTGACTATTGCAATAGCCTATATTTTGGTTTACCCAATTACCTTTTGATGAAACTGCAGAAAATACAAAATTCAGCTGGACGATTTGTATTCCAACTCAAGAAAGGAACACCAACCAGCCCTTATCTACATGATCTACATTGGTTACCAGTCTCGAAGCGAATTGAGTTCAAATTACTGTGCATTGTTTTCAAAGTACTAAACCGAAACTATTTATGTCCAGCATTTTTAAGAGACATACTCAAATTAAAACAAAATAGCTATAGCTTGCGTGATGGTCCAAAATTGGTAGTACCCAGAGTTAATTCAAGTTTAGGTAGAAGATCTTTCAGCTATTGTGGAGCAAAACTTTGGAATTCACTGCCCCAGAAAATGCGAGAAGAAACGGACTTTCAGTTATTCAGAAAATCACTGAAGACACATTTATTCAGATCTCATTATTACACATCGGCCACGTACTAAGGAGACAGACAAAACAAACACCTTTGAGTACCAAAAAGGGTGTATAATCCAGCAATGATGATGATGATGATGATGAAGCTTTTTTAGGTTTTTGATAAATTTGAGAATTTTGAAAGGTCGGTATTCATTCTGAGTTGCACAAAAATTGCCGGAGTGGGCGGTGATACTGTTGTTAATTATGTCGTTCCAGCTTACGATACCCTTGCATCGTTGAAGTATACCTCTGTTTTTGAATAGATTTTGGACGGGGATAGATTTGGGGATAAAGTCTGGTCCGCGGATAGAATAAGACTAATGTCGGAAAGTATTCTTTCGCTGTTTTTCAGTGATTGTCAGATTTTCAAGACCACTGTCTCCGATGATATAAACTATAAGGGGTCACAAAACGGCTACACTGGAGTTCATTTCTTTTGAAAAAAGACACTATGTAATAAGATTAGAAAACACGGTAGATCCCTTGGACCGTTGAGATAGTCGTGTACACCTCTGAGAGGGGACCTTCGAGAGTGCCACTGGTTGATGTGCTGTAGGAGGAACAAGTCCTGGTTGATGTACAGTTCTGGTTTCTCACTTCGATAAATTGTCCTTCTGTGGTTGCAAAGCTGCGATGAGTCACGAGTCTCAAATTATCTTTGTTTGGTTGCTCTTTACTCATTTATTTTGTGAACAAAACATCTCAACCGATTTTGGCAATAATTTGGCACTTTTTCATGATAATCTTGTGATTGATGATTAATGTCACGAATGCAATCAAAAAATAACTTGATGAATTATTTCAATGGATGTTAAATTGAATCATTTAAATGGCAGTTTTGGTGATTCTGTTACTCGGTTTATCGATAAGCTCGTATAGACTCAAAATTTTACAGACTCAGGAAGAAGAAGACCTGTTTGCGATGAAATACGAAAGACTCAAATCAAGCCTCAAAAACGTTTTCTGGATATATTTCATCAGTAAATATGAGGAAAGTGTCCCATGCACATGGAGAATAAACTGCTGCAATAGCTGTGTAAACTCAAAGAAACTATAAAACTCAGTTTAAAACTCCCAACGCGGGGCATTTTAGCCCCATGGCTTTATGTCTAAATCCTTGTTTATTATTATTATTATTATTATAATTCATTTTATGTCCGTTTTCTGCGCTGTGACCTTTTTGCTTTTAGACCATTCTACGCATTGACTGGCCACCGTTTTGAAGTATCCTGACAGAATTTCACACGTTCGTTAATAGTTTTTTTTTGGTTTTTCGTTTTTAACAAAAAGTATTGTATTATCAGCGTTGTGAACGAGCAATAGTTCGGTAGTTCATGGTTCAGATTGGTTAGTAGAAATTATAAATTAGTGGCCAAGGACTGCACCTTGGAATGAGTGGTCCAAGAAATGAATGGTCCAACTACGTGAGTCTTAGGTGATTTTGTTACATCTATTTTTTTCAGCAGTTCCGAATTTTATCAGTTCCGAACAGGGGCGGATCTAGGATTTTCTCGAGGGGGGGGGGGGGGGGGGGGTTGGTTACGGATTTTCAAAAAAATTTCGAAAATTTTGACGACCTCTCTTAAAGCACTATAGAGACCGCAGATAGACCAAATATTCTGCGCCGCAGGCAAAATTTTGAAAAAACAGGTCAAAAAAGCCGTTTTTGGGCTCTTTTTGGAAAATTTTGACAAAAAAAAATGCGTTTTTTTGGCGCGCGCTCCCCCTCAAAGTTAGTACTTATTGGCGCCAATGGCGCCTTTAGAAAAATTTTAGGGTCGGTCGGCCAAAAGTGGATTTCTTAAAAAGTACCAAAGTGGGGACCCTTTGGGTCGGCAGGGGGTCGAATCCCTGAGGGGAGGGCGTCCGCCGCCCCTGGTTCCGAATATAGCAGTTCCAATTTTTTTGAAAAGTTTTTTATTCGATTGTATCGCAGTGGTTGGAAACTGAGCTTCGCTTCTTTATTGATCTTTGAAAAGGGGGGTCAATTAAAATGGGCCCTACCGTCATGCGACGGTACGTGCACAGGTTGAATAGGGCCATACCAACGCTATATAAATACATCGACAAAATTTTATGAATAAATCAAGTCTATTTTAATGCATCAAGAGAATTGTCAATTAAAATCTACCCTCCTCGATTACAGCACAGATAGAATTGTCTATGTTGGATGTATTTTTAAGTTTTTTGCACCCCCTAAAGCAGAAGTGCAAAACTCAGAAGTGCAAAACTTTTTGTTCTTATATAGTTAATTGTGTCGGAGTATGATTCGTTCCGTTTTTCGCTTAGTTTCTCTGCTAGTTTCTGGACGGTTTTTGTAGAGCCAGGTGCTGCTCCTCCAGTACACGCAAAAATTAGTGGAACAAAGCTGCTGTGTTCCACGTCCAGAATTCTTTATTGGTATTTTAATGTTTTGACACTCTCATGATATTTGTAGGCGTCAGATATAGTTTTAGGGCAGGATTTAGCATGGGGGTTGAAAATTTTTACATCGAAAAAGGTTCGGCTGAATCGGCCTCCCCAGAGTCCATTTGCCTTGATGTCAAGTCGAGCGTCATCTTCAGTAGTGGTTGTTTTGTTGTAAAAGCTTTCGCCTTCCAACGATTGAAGTTTCGGCTCTATTTCAACATCATGGCATACTTCGTCCAGGAGTGTCGCAAGGGTATCGCGAATTTCATTATGTCTTATTGATCTTTGATGCATTAAAATCCTTTTAGTTGATTAGTTGATGAATGGCTACCAGTGAAAGCAGCTCAAAGTTACTTAACGACTATACGTGGAAGTTTAATAGTTCATTGGATCCAGATTTTGTCATCACTTCGTCGATGTACCCATTTATGATCCGAAATTTACTTATCCAGAAACTAACGGAAAGCGGCTTTTCGACGACTGATTTGGGCGACTCCTTGAGTGTTGCCTGTGATGCAATTGCCTCTTTGATGGAGCGTCGCATCGTCACCGAGTGCGTTAATGCAAAATTGTTATACGAAGACTCAGGCGAGCGAAGTAGCTCTGAAGTGCAATTTTTGAATCGATGTTTGAAAATGACCGATTTGTTGTAAAATTACCAAACAAAGGTGGTCTTTGTTTAATGTGGACGATATGAGGAGAAAACTACGACAAAAACGCCTTGAAAGAGAAATGCATTGCGGGGGCAGTCTACGATTAGTAGTTAGACCAATCATCAAGCGGTGGGCTGATATCATTCAGTACTAGTTTACTTGAGACAGGCATTGAACCAGCAACGTTCAGTAAAGTAACTATTAATTGCAGCTCCCGAATAAACTAGAAAGTTTCTGTTAACATAAAGTGGGTTTTTAATTTCTTAGAAATTAAATGACTTAATTATGTTTTCGTTTCATCGAATATCGGCCGCTCGATTTAGCAAAAATGATATTTGGTCAGACCAGAAATTTCCACACTTCCTCATAATACCCTGTCCACATAATTTGTTAATAGAAAAAGTTCTGCACTCCAGAGGAAAAAAGTTTTCCACTCCTAAGCTTTGCTTTCCCGAAGATGCACTGCACCTCTATGCATCCGCGTTGAAAAGACATTGAAAAATTCAAATAGCTTATACATATCTATTTGTGCAATATTCGAACAGGGTAGATTTTAATTGACAAGTTTAGATGTTGAAACAACTGACAAGAAATATTCTTAAAAGGCATTTAGATAGCAATGGTAAGGCCCCAGCCAACCTGTGCTCGGACCGTCGTATGAAAAAAATGCCAATTTTAATTGACTTTTTAAACTGAAAAAATAAGAATGAAAACTAAATGAGGCCCTGGTAAGTTAAGCTGTTCATCCTTATTTTTTGTTGAAGAACTTTTTGCTCATACTCAATCTAATGAATTAAATATAATTATGATTAAGCTCAAGGGGACAGCCTTAACAAAGCTCCAGGTATCGAATATTGTATCGGCGCTCATACATCAATTAGGGCGGAAAACGGTAGACAAGGAATTTACATTTCAATATGCGATCGGTCAATGAATTGTGCTTATTACTTCAACTGTTTACTAATGAATTTACTGGTGCTTACTTGTTGTTTAAGCGTACTCGAGTTGTGTTTAGACTTTTTTAATACTTAAGCTCAATTTTTTACGCGTCAATTTTGACGTGGTCTTTAAGCTTGCCATTAGCAGGCGTTATCAATTCGAAACACAGGCGTTTTTTTTGGTCAGTAATATGTCCTACAGAAGCAGTAACGGTTTTTATAGCCTGGCTTATGATCAATTGAAATTCAACGACTAATTATCGTAGAACATATGTCGTCGAAAAATTGTATCGTAGAACAACCGTTAACTAATTTATTTACGGTTTCTTATTTCTTGTTTAATTGTACTTTAATTATTTCTTGTTGTATTTAGACCTAAGACTTAAGCGTTAACATTATCAAAGAACAACTAAAATTTTATCGTAGAATAGTTGTATAACCAAAAAATTTTAACTAACATGTTTTCTTACTCGGTTAATAAATCTACGAAAAAACTTAACTCTAAGGATTTCTTTCTGCCAAAATAATTTCGGCCTATTTTTCATCGGCTTAGTGACCTAATTTTGAGTTGTTTCAACGGAAACACATTTTTTTTGCTCACCTTTGGAGATCGCACAAAATGCTAAAATTCATAATAGAAATGTAGTACAAGTTTTTCATGAAAATAATTTTTATCCGGCTTTTTAATTTTTCCCTTTGTTTTTGGCCTGATTGGTGTCGGCCTATATTATATCGGCTCATTAGCCTCATATCGTGTCTTTCGACGAGCAACAAAAGTTTCGTTTGTGTTAGTGTGTGTTTTGAGGCTAAGGGGGACTTTGTAATTTCTTATTAGTCTTAATTTTTTTTTGATTTTTTTCGCCTTCTTTTTTGGTCTTAATAGGTTTCGGTCTATATTATATCGGCTTAGTGGCCTCATTTTATTTCAGTTGATGAGAAAACAAAGTGTTTTGAGTGTGACGTGGATTTGTTTACTTTTCAGAAGTCTGAAGTCTTGTTGATTTTTTTTCGGCCCAGAGGGTTTCTGACAAGGTTTTTTCCGCTGTGTACATTATCTTCCGATGCTAATTACACATTCTATTGTCGTGGAACGTTTCTTTTCAAAAAAAGCCCGATTCATTTTAGTAGATATAGATTTTTTGACCTTGTCGATTTGTTTCAAATTTTTTTCTTTGAAATCTGTGAAATCTGGAGTGTCGAAAAAATATATGAGCACAAATCATTGAAATTGCGAGAATACATCACGGAAATAGGTTGGTTTTGACTAGGAATGTCGGAAAGGAAGAGAAAGATGATGTGAAATTCATTTTTATCCAAAAACAATCATCACGGCAAAACATTATCGATGTTGCTAATTTGTTCTTTTTTTGGATTTTACAATGTCTGAAGGGCTGCTGGGCGTTTGCATCAAGGAAGCGTTCCATCGCAAGTTCAATTGCTCTGGGATTTGATTTCTAGTAGACAGCATTTCTACATTTTTGATTCATGTTATTGCGTTTTTAAAGATTTTTCTAGATAAACTGGTGTAAGACCGAGAAAAAATGAGAGTCAGTTTTTCCATTTTTTTCACAACGTTTTGAACTTTATCGTCTAAATCTCGATGCTTTTTGTGAGAAATTTTTGTCCGGTAGATGCATCCAGGTTGTAAGTTTCCAGTTTCTGGGTTGCCCGTAATGTCAAAATATGTAGGAACTTTGCATTCGGTTGAGTTTTAGTTTTTTCTTTTGTTGTGTTCAAAGCAAAATGAGGTACAACAAATAATCATCGGAATGGGTCGAGTGATATACCAATTTGAAGCCCTTTCAGTCGTGAGTCGAACGACATTAAAATGTTTTCAAAAAGTTTTCTCATTATCGAGAAAAACTAGTTTATAACTTATTTCAATTTTGAGCGATTTTATTTCAAGTTTGAGCAAATAAAGCGAGCGAGCAGGCTTACAACAGCTTAATTATGCATAATTTAAGCCCTGAAAACTTGTTTTAAGCACATAAAAATTATTTTTTTTTAGCGCCATTTTTTGATTTTTTCTTTTCTAGTCTTTTTTCTACAAACATTTTGTCCAATTTGCCTTTATTATAATGACTGTCGGAGATGCCTGAACTATCGTTCTACGTCAGATCTTTTTAGCACACCACGCAGCAGAAGCACTACTTTGTAAAAAAAATAAATAGTTTTTTTTAAGACTGGTCTGAACATTCTATGCTACTTGCACACACTAACCGGCTGTCATTGTTTGCATTTTGCTTTTATCCAAGTCCTGTCTAAAGCACGAGTTTTTATAGGATTCCGAGTTCGATGCCCTGCAAGCTTGCGGATCTACTTGATTTTGCGTATAAAAAACACCGTAGGACAATGTTCCTTCTCACTCCATCGTCCAGTTGTTGGTCGGAACAACAACATTTCAATGTTTAACAATGAAGAATACTTAATTTTCAATATTTTCAGATTTTGCTGAAATGGACGAGTTATTTTCAAATGATGACAAGTCCACGATGCCTCCTTCGGCAGATACTTTCGGACCCCTGAGTTCCACGGATCCGTTTCCTCACTCAGTTCTCTCCAATACATCTGCCATGTTGCAAACACCCTCCCAAATACAAACCCCTGCTTCCCACCAGCCCTCTACCCATGAAGAGCTGAAGCCTCATTTATCGACAGTGCAACCTCCGTCGGTATCTGGAGTTGCAAGTACACATCTTTCTCAAATGGCGCCGCCAAGTGTAATGCCGATCACTCCTAGAAGCATCCCATCAGTTGGAAGCGTCGGCACAGACTCAATCACACCCATTCTTCAGAACATAGTAGCTACTGTGAATCTATGTTGCAAGTTGGATTTGAGGAAAATAGCACAGGGAGCCAGAAACGCCGAGTACAACCCAAAAAGGTTCGCAGCTGTGATCATGCGCATCCGAGAGCCGAGAACAACAGCTCTTGTGTTCTCCTCGGGAAAGTTGGTTATAACCGGCGCCAGGAGTGAAGATGGCGCCAAGCTGGCTGCACGGAAATACGCCAGAGTTATCCAAAAACTGTCATTCCCGGCAAAGTTTGCCGAGTTTAAAATCCAAAACATGGTCGGCTCCTGTGACGTCAAATTTCCTATAAGATTAGAAGGACTAATGCTAATGCATGGTCAGTTTTGCAGTTACGAACCAGAATTATTCCCGGGACTAATATACAGAATGGTTAAGCCCAGAATTGTGCTGCTAATTTTTGTGTCGGGAAAAGTTGTCATTACGGGCGCTAAAACGAGAGAAGAAATCTACCAAGGATTCAATAATATTTATCCAATTTTAAAATCATTCAAAAAGAAATGATTTGGGGCAAAAACTGGTCAGAATATTTTGTTGAAACTTCTTTGAGCTTTATTTATGAATGACCCGAGTTTATTCCTTAAATTCTAATTTTAATCAGTTTATTTTATTATTTTACAGTACTTGGGATGCGGAATTGAGTCATGGAAGCAAATGTTTTAACTGACTTGCCAGCTAAATGAGATGCCATGAATGTGATTCTAAGCGGGACGATAGTGTAGTGGTTGAGATCTCCGTCTATCAGTTGAAATGCCGGTAGTTTCAGACTTATTACGATCCGAGTACCCAAGCCACAAAATTCCAAAAATAGCATGTACGTCTTTATCATGTGTACATCAGCGTTTCTTCGTAAACAACTAAAGAGCTTATATGTTTGTGCTTTCGCGTGAAAAAATTGTTGTGAAGTAGTTCCTACATTTTTTGAAATGGCGGAGACTTTTTACTATACAGAGAATGAACACCAGACGAGTTTCATTCGTATATGGAGTTTCGAAAACAAAATTGAAAATGGGGTAAAAAAAGACAGCTGAAATTGATATAAAGATTTTTCGCGGAATAGAGTTTTCTGCTGAATTTTTCTTCAGCCTCACTAAAAGTTCATTTGCTACTTAGATGGCAAATTACGCTCTCTAATAGCAAAAATAACCATGGCGTGCAAAATTGACCCTGAAATTTGATTCCAATTTTAGTTTTGAATTTTCAGATTTTTCAACCCAATCTTACAATTACCTATTGATCCATTTTACTCATTAACCTTTCGATAAGCAAGAATATTGCAACCGGTACTAAAAAAAATTTTCATCTTGGTTCATATTAAATTCAAAAATAATCAACCACCCAGGTACGCACCTGCTTGGGATGACAAAGGCTTGATGTTCGGATCCGGGCGGAGCCTGTTTTTCAAACTAGAAATTTTCTGACTCGTCTGTCTGTTTATTTTTTTTGATCTAAGTTCATGAACTCCATTTATAAAGCTCTATCGGTGGAGTTAATTGAGTGACAATGTTTTTCGCGGAATTTGAGGTTTATTTTATTTCGAAAAAAAAAGTTATAAAAAAAATTTAATAGAAAAGAATTTAATTTTTTCAAAAGTTTTTGCTACGCTTATTAATGTGCTCTGAAATATTACATATGCGTTGATTGAGCTCGCAATTAGCCAGAGATGTCAATTCAGAACATAGAGTTGTTCTTGTAAACAACTTATCCAAAAAAGCGCCAAAAATTTTTTCCAAATCTGCACTTTCGTCAACCAACAGACATATTTCAAGCATGATGGATATCAAATACCCGTTCTATTTGGTATTTATTTGAAATGCTGGTTTTATATTTACCAATTGCAGTTCGGTTCGGTCTATTTTGTCCTCTATTCGGTCTATTTACCAATTGCAGTTCTATTCGGTCTAGATCGAAGCTCTGCTTTGCCTCTGTGTTTTAAGTTAGTTTCTAACAAAGTATCAATAATAAAAGGATCTTGAGTTTCAAAATGCTTAAGAGTATTGAACGTAGTGAAGACTCTTATTTAGGTCTTTGTGATTTTGTTTTTTTTTTCAGGAAAAGTCTTAAAATGCTTTAATAACTACAGATGTGCATTCATACATATTTATGCCTTTATAAATGCACTTTTTAGTTCAATTGAAATTCATCTGCTATAAGTTACGTTAAAAGCACTCTTCAAATACGAACGTGGAAATGGAACGATCTCTAGTTTCGAAAGTGGAATTTAATTGTTAGGTTTCAAGCGGAATAAAAACTTTATCTGTTGATCCAGTTTTCTCAAGTTGGGTTCGAAAAAGCGCCAACCATAAATCGTTCTAGAAATTCAAAGAGCTTACAGGGCATCAATTTTTATTTGAAAGTGAAAATTTGAAGTTGCTTTTTGTTTCCTGGCGTTTATTAAACAATTTACCAACTGACTGTTAGCTAGTAATCAAATCGGGTTTTATAAATAAAAATAATTAACTTATAAATCAACTAATTATTTTTATAAATCAACTAAGTTTCTGAGAACATTAGGTCTGACTAGACTTCTTGTTGATGCCACTTAATGATGTGGGTAGGAACTGTGACCTGGGTTGCAAGTTAATTAGGCGATTTCAGGTGCATTTTAGACCGCTGGTAGGACAGCGAATGCAGTATCATATAAAAAAAATTACGCTGTTTTTGCTTTTAGGCTATTCAAAACAGACAGTTCAAAGCTTAAAATTTTTTGCTTGTTTGAAAACAGTGCAAGTCGTACAAAAAGTAGATAAACCGTTTGATAGAGGAATAGCATTTACCTTGTCGAGCGGTTAACAATTGATGGCTGGTTTGAAATCAAATTGTCTGATAATTTGAGATAAGTTTGATCATAACTCAGAGCACTAAATCAGGATAAGTCATTGACACATTTACCCTTGCCGTAATCTAGGGTGTTGCAACCGGGTATTAGACATTTTTGCTGAAATTTTTTTCATCTTCCAGACTATGTTCAATTAACAGACAACTTTTTGTGCATTTTTTATTTGGTTTCTTTTAATATATTGGTTGTAAGTTGACCAACTCCCGTTTTCAGTATGTCGTTTTTTTCGTTTTTTTTCCACTTTTTTCTCTTTACTCGGCTTAAACCGTTTCAATTTATTTTTATTGGCTATACGGCATCATTTTGAAATTTGATGTGCAAAATTTGTTTTATGTCCTTGCTTTGAGGGTGACTTGAAAACTCATTACTGTGTTAAATTTTTTATCAAAACATTTTTTCGGCTCAACTTGTCTGCTCAAGAAATGTCAGCTTTGGTACCACTTCGTTGGCTTTGTTTCGACGCCAATTTAACATTGAATTGTGTTACTTGGCATGTTTTTTTGAGAGCGATTTTTGCTTAGGACAAAATCAAAACAACGATATGAATTTTAATAGATCAATTTTTTCGACATTATTCAAAAGTCTCCTTTTCGGCGTAATACGTTCCGACCTGTTTTGTACCAGTTTATGGCCTCATATTGCATCTTTTGATAAAAGTGAGATTTTTTGTGTGTGTATGTATGTGCTTCGAGGGGGAATGGGACTTGATGTTTTTTATTAGATATTTAAGTTTTTTTGAGTTTTTTCAGGTCAAAGGCTTTCTGTTTAGGTGTTTTAAGTTTTACCGTTGTTTTTTCTAGTGCCAATTTTTTTTGAATTTAAATCCGCCAGCTCCGTTTTCAGTAATCGTTTTTTTTTCTTTTTTTCTCTTTACTCGGCTTAAACCGTTTCGGCTTTGTTTTTATCGGCTTAGCGGCATCATTTTGATATTTTTTTTTGTGCAAAATATATGTTTTATGTTCTTGCTTTGAGGGGGACTTGAAAACATATTACTGTGTTCGTAAATTTTTTATCAGAACATTTTTTCGGCTCAACGTGTCTGCTCAAGAAACGTCAGCTTTGTACCTTTTTGTCGGCTTTGTTTCGATGCTAATTTAACACTACACTTTCTTGAACGATAGCTAAAGACAAAAATTTATCTTAATAGATTGTACTGATTGTGAAAAAAACTCACTTGATGTTACTGTACTAGAAGGTTCTATATTTAGGTTTTTTCATATAGGTCTCATTTTAGCTTGCAGCAAATCTCTGTAAAACTGGCGAAAACATAGAATGGTGAAAAAATGTTTTTTTTTTTGTAAAACTGGCGAAAACATAGAATGCTGGAAAGCATTGCCGTAAGTAAAAGGAACTGAAAATTTTAAGTCATAGGAGTGATAGGGCTTCGAAATTTGTTAGCTATTCAGGTATAGCATTAAAACTACTTTGACTTCTGGAGTTAGTTGAAGAGAAAGGGTGTCATGAAACTCTTAATGCCTGCAGAAGCTCTCACTTGAAGTTTGGTAATGTTCTAAAACCAGTGGAATCGATCTTTCTTTAACTAATTTAAATCTGTTCACATAGAAAGATTTCTTTCCAAGTTCTGGGATTTTTTGCCGGTGTTTTTAAATATAGAGCTAAAAATGTACTCTTGTCTTGTACTAGGTCATAGGTTCGGATAATTTTGTCCTGGTGATTGTCCATTTTATTTTACTTGATTGGTGGATACTATCAAAATTACCCAATGTATCAATTAGTTCCCAATCTTGTGGACTCCTTTTACTTAAAACATAATCTCTAAAAAATCGTTCAATTTAATGTTTTTTAGCTTGTTTGTGGGACTTTGTTTGAGACTTGACGTGTAAATTTAATGTTTTCGCTAGTCAAGTTGAAGCGATTTGCGTTAACCACAATTTTAATTAGGAAAGATTCATGCGTAGATTGAACAAAAAACTAATAAACGTTGAGACACAAAAGTTCGAAGAAAATGGATTTAGATTGAAATTAATCCTTATTTTCGCTGGGTCTAGGACAACAAGCCGACGGGACTTCAAGTTTTACAATTCGGCTTGATGTCCGGCACCCATTTTTGCTTAATCTAAATTAAAAGCAGCAATTCCAATTACCACAGATTTTGTTATTTTTACCGGTTTTGGGTCTTTTCGGTTATACCCCCCCCCCCCCCCTAAATGAATAAATTTGGAAATTCAAATTTCGAGTTGAAATTTAAAGCGCGAAAGCTGCTCGATTAGGAAACCTAGAGCTAATTTTGACATATACTTTTGGTTCCCAATCTGGTAGCTGCTAATTGCACGCGAGTGGTATTTAATTTTTTGTTTCACTCGCTTTCGTGCTTTCAATTTCAACTCGAAGCTGCTCGATTAGGAAACCTAGAGCTAATTTTGACATATACTTTTGTTTCCCAATCTGGTAGCTGCTAATTGCACGCGAGTGGTATTTAATTTTTTGTTTCACTCGCTTTCGTGCTTTCAATTTCAACTCGAACTTTGAATTGCCAAATTTATGTGTTTAGGGGGTATAACCGAAAAGACACCCGGTTTTGTATAATAGGTGTTGGTGATTTTTAAAATCTTGGTGATTTTTGAAAAGTCTTAAAATGCTGTAATAACTAGAGAATTGCATTCATTCAGAAACACTTTTTGCACGCATTATAAATGCTCTTTTGGGTTAAATTCCAGTTCCTTTGCTAAAAGGTAAGCAAGTAGCGCACTCCAATTACAAAATTTGAAACGACACGAAAAACATTATTGACTTCTTGTTCGAAATTGCATTGCAATTTTCAGATTTCCCAGCGGAATAAAAACTTTACCTATTAATCCAGTTTTTTCATATTGGGTTGATTTTATCAAAAAAGTGCCCATCATGAATTGCTTATAAAACTTATAAATTTCGGGGCATATATTTTTTTGAAATTCGAAATTTTTTAACCAACAAGTCAATTTTTTTTTGTTTACTTGCATTCATTGACTCTTTTCCAACTGGTGGTTGGCTATTTTCATTTCAAATTCTGCGGCTTTGGGATGATGTTTTGGTGACTGCAATTTATAGTAGCTATGAGATACTTCTTTCTATCTTGAGTACAAATCGGGCTGTCTCTGTAACTATTCAGCAATTAAGTCTTACAATACATAAATATTTTCTTTACTTGAACGATGTCATATTACTATACTCAATCTGTTTCGATTACGCATCTGATTAATTAAACAACATACATATATATTATCAGCATTGGTTAACTTGAGATAAGAGCTGTGAGCTTAACTCTGTGTGGGTTATCAGCCTGAATGAGACTTATTCAATAATTCGGGAACTTTTATAACCTTATTCCTGGCTGATATGTTGGTAACGAACGGTGACATAGAAGCCGCGCATCTTCGCATCAAGAGCAACATTCACAAGACTCCATGTCTGACATCCAAGACATTCCAGCAACAGTTTTGTCCAGACAAAAAGGTCAGCTCGTTTTTTTTTTATGTGAGACAAAAGTGAATTTTGTTTTTCCCCCGAACAAACGTAGTTGAATTTTGTTACAATAATATTTTTAATTTTCCTTTCAGAAACAGAATCTCTGAAATAGAATAATAAGCATTGGTCAGTTTCCATTGTGTGCGTTCAGCAGTTATTTTTTGTTCCGACCGCGAAGGGAAGGAACTGTGGCGTAGGGTATGTTCTTTCTAGCCTGTTTTGGATCAAACCCTTTGGCCTCGAAGAAAGCTCGCGGGGGTCAAGTGTGACTTCATATCAAAGACCTATTGATCGTAACCCCTTTTCTACAAAAATCCTAAAAGTTGCCTCAGTGTCTATAAAAATTGGTCTGTTAAATAAGACGATTTGAACAGAGGCTGACCTCTAAATTTCTTTCTGCTCTCAATTTAAAACTCATGTTAGTTATTAAGTACCACCAGGGGCGGATCTAGGATTTTCTCAAGTGGGGGGGATTTTTAAATTCTAAAGCAACTTAAATTTTTCCTTAAAATTGAGTGGGCTCATAATTTCGTTTAAATAAATTGAAATTTGAATGAAAATTTTAATTAATTTGAATTGTTTTTTTTTGTTAAGTGGACATCACTGCTTGCGATGAGCAAGCGTTATCAAACTAGAATATAGACTTTTTCCGGGTTAACAACTTGTTCAACAGAATCACTTGTATCTTTGTTCATATTATATTCTTGCGTTCCGGGCTAACTTAGCCTGGAGCTAACGAATTAGCCTGAGATGGCAAAGGTCCTGGGTTCGAATCTGAGCAGGACAAGTTTTTTATCAAACGGGAAATATTCTGTGTCAAAAAAGTTGTCGGCCAATTATTTTTCTGCTTATCTGTTGTCGGCTTAGTTGTCACATCTTGAAATCGTTTTTTGTTGTTGCGCGCATTTTTCTCTAATGTTGCATTTAGTGTTTGATTTCCTCCTACAATTTGTAATTTCGCTTAAAAAAATACCTCCGTCAGATTAGTTTGGCCGATTCTTTTTTGGCTTAATGAACTAATTTTGGGTCGTATCAAGGGAAGCACAACTTTAACGCTCTCCTCCGCACTTTTCATGTTGGTTGTATGTTTAGCAATCGGTTTGTTGAAATTTCTTTTTTTTTCGTTATGGAAAATTGTTTCCAAATTCATTGGAAAAATCTTAATTTTGCCCAAACTTCTACTGATTTTCAAAAAGGCTATCAACTGCCTACTCCCCTGTGTGCCTGTATGCTCCCTTCGAGTCGCTTTTTACATGACCCCTCAGTCTACAGCCTTCGAAACAGTCTATGGGGGAATATTTGACCCATATTTGTCTCAAAAACACTCCACTCAAATCTGATTTTTCGATTTCAATGAATGGAATGGTTTCAAAATCTCCATGTTTGAGCGGCTACGCCCTAATTTTTTACACATAAAGTTATGGCCCTCGGAATAGTCAAGTTTTTTGATTTTTGACCGTTTTTTAAATTTTTTGAGTATTCTTGAAAAGTACCCTGCCATTTTTGAGATTTTGTTTTCAATTAAAATAACGTGTTCTAAGAAGCTCATTTGCCTATGCGACTATTCTCAAATTTTTCTGACACTAAAAGTTATGATCCTCAGAAAAGTCAAAATTTTGATTTTTTGACTGTTGTTTTGTTTTAAAGTTCTTGACCTTTCTCGAACTACCCTTCGTAATCTGAGATCTTGGAATCAATCGAAAATACAGGTTGAGTGAACCTTTTCTGCATAAGTGTATATCCCCAAGTTTTAAAAAGAAAAGCTATGGTTCTCGGAAATGTCAAATTTTTGTTTAACTGACCGTTTTTTCTGCGTTTCTCGCTAACTATCTTGCCGATTCGGATATCATAGGTTTAGTCGAAACAACAGGTAGGTGGAAGCCTTCTCTAATAGCTCGCTCTGCCCAGTCTGTTAAAGAAAAAAACTTATGGCCGTCGAACAAGTAGAAGCTTTGAAACTGTCACAGTTTTTTGCTAAGTTTTCGAAATGCGAAAACTACCACGTCAATTCTCAGGTTGTATTCTATCCAGAAACGCGGTTTTGGGAATTTTCTCTTCTTTAGTGGCCAAAACCTGCTTTTACCTGAAAAAGTCATGAATTTTGGAAAACGTTTTGACCGTTTCTTAGAAGTTATGACGGTTTTTTTTAGAACGTTTGACCGTTTGTTTGAAACTTCTTACAATTTACTGAATCTAATCTAAAATGATAAGTTCAACTGAAAGAAACGGTTGCGATAATGGTTCGTGTAGAAGCGGCGGCGCCTTAATTTTTTGTAAGAGAAATTTTAACTCCTTGGGAAAATTGATTATCTCAAATTTTTTTTTTTTACTCTTCTCACTTTTTTAAGTAGAGAAACAACTAAGGTTTTGGGCAAAATCCAAGTTTTTAAATCACATATTTCGTGCCGCATCAGTATAGCAAATTAATTCAATATCAAACCCATAGCTTTAGCTGGGCCCCTAGCTGTTTTATGTCTAGACACGAAAATTTTGGTTCCTCTAGTTTTTTTTTCATCTCTTAATTTTTTTTCGATCTGTTTTTTATGTGTGTTGTATCGCAAGTGGTGCGGAGCTCCGCTTCGCCTCTGTGTAGATATGGTCAAACTCGTCTAAGCCTTTTTTAGTACAAAAAGTGCTAAGATCATGTCTCAATTTTTAGATGATCACCACCCCCGCATATCTAAAGTGTTCGCAAACGACGTAGATAACGATGTTCTCATGGTCAAGCTAAGTTTTTTATTCGAAGTTTTCCTGTAATACTCATAATTATTTACTGCTGGAGCTCAATCTTCCATCAACTTTTATTTTATATTAGCTGGGATGATTTTAAAAAAAAATTAAGGTGGCGATTGGCTCAAAAATAGATATAAATGTTGGCCAATAGTATCAAAGGTCGTACAAAAACTGTACCATCAATGAAGGGGTTTATATGCTTGATAGTGGAGGAGAGGCGGGTTCAGCCTACTGGATAAATCAGATCTTACACGGAGTGTCGATTTCCAGGAGTTAAGGATGAGGGAAAAATAAGTGTACTTCAGTTTCATGACTTAAAAGAGAAGAAAAACTGCAATTATCATCATGATTAATACGAATTGTTTTTATTTGCATTGCTCCTCTCTTTTCCAGGTGGTGTTCAAGTGTGATAACTTCCAGAAGTGTGGCAGTTTCAAAGTGAGGGGTGCTCTGAATGCAGTGATGCTGCTGAAAGAGAGGCAGCCACAAGTGAAAACTGTCGTCACTCATAGCAGCGGCAATTTCGCGCAAGCACTTGGTAAATGTTAGAGATATACCCCCTGATGTCATTGCACTGCAATCTTCACTCTTTTTTCCTTGAACATTTTGTCCACAGGACTCTTTGGACTCAATAAACTGGTGGTACCTTGATTCATAAAGAATTTAAAAGCCGTAGTGTCTCTTGCACGCTTAGCCTGGTGGTAACGAATACACCTGGGACGGCAAAGGTCCTGGGTATGAATCTGATCAAGACCCGTTTTTTCCAAACGGTAATTGTTCCGGTTGAAAATTTTTTTATTTATCTGCTTATGTTTTGTCGTCTTAGTTGCCACATCTAGAAATTGTTCATTTTAGCCGTAAAAAAACTTAACTGCAGTTAGTTTTGACATTTAAAAGATCCGGACGAATCGAAGTCTGCTTTCACATTGGTTGTAAATTAACCAGCTCGATATGTTAAACTTACACTTTTTTCCATCTTTTTCGGCTTAATAAATTTCGGGCTTATTAATATCGATTTAGTGGCCTCTTATTGCGTCATTACGTCCAGAAAAAAGTTTTTGTGCGCGTGTATGAGCTCTGACGGGAAAATTGACTTGACATTTTTTATAAATTAAGAATTTTTTTGAATTTCTTTTCGGCATGAAAGGTTTTTTTTTCAGGTTTTTTCGTCTTTGTTACAGCTTGGTAATTATAAATTTTAATCCAAACAACCATGCGGTGCATCTGGTGTAGAGTTAAAACAACTGCTTGAGATAGCAAAGATTTGCGGTTCGAATCCGGCCGCGACCTTTTTTGCAAACTGGAGTTTTTGTGCTTTTTCGGTTTATCGTCCGTCTGTTTATTTTTGTCGGCTTAGTTCCAGAAACTCGATGATTCAACTTTATCACAATTTGCGGTAACCCCCATGCTTGGGACGACAAAGCCCAGGAGATTGATTCCAGTTGAGACTTGTTTTTCTTGCAAAATGAATTTTTTGGCTTATTTGATTATTGTCTGTCTGCTTAATTTGGTCTGCTTAGTTCCGCAGAAACACTTTTTTTTGAAAGATTGACGTCTGTAAAAGCACTCGCAAAGCTCTTTGTAGATTTTCTATTTAGGTGCAGGCTATTTTGTTCCGGGTATTTTGGGCTTCTGTTGCAATTTTCATTGACAAAAACGATTTTTCGATTTTTTCCCGTTTAATTTTCATAACATTCATATTTGTATCGCACGTGGTGCGAAGCTCAGCTTCGCCTCTATGTTAAAGACTGGTTTCATAAATAACGTTTTTGTGACGAAAATGAAAGTTATATTATAGGCCGTTAATTTTTCAGGAAAGTTTGTTCAAACTCAGTTATGGTGATTTTACGTCTGATTATTATTTAAGCTCCGGTGTTAAATTCGTTTCTTTGCTAAGGTCAAGTTTTTTAAAAATTTACAGTTATTAACTTTTTTAAAATTGTTAAAGCTCAAATTTCAGTTTTTTTGGTGTTTGCTAGTTTTTTTTACGCTTGCGATTAGCAAGCGTTATCAAACTGGAATGTAGAATTTTTTTTCGGGTTAACAACTTGTTTAAACGAATCACTTCAATCACTTGTATCTTAGTTCATAATGAACTCAAACTTCTATGCGATTCCGGAAGTCAGCCTGGAGGTAGAGAATACGCCTGGAACGGCAGAGGTCGTGGGTTCGAATCTGACCAGGAGCTGTTTTTTTTTTTCAAATAGGAATTATTCCTTTTAAAAAATTGTCGGCTGATAGTTTATCTTCTGATGATTTGTCCGCTTATTTATCACATGGTAGAATTGATTTTTTTAACGTAATTATCAATGCAGTTGCTTTTAGTGTTTTGAATAACTTATGCATTTTTTATTTTTACTAGCCTTCACTTCGTATATTTTCGCTTAAAAATTTTATTTGGCTTACATGATTTCTACTTATTTTTATCGGCTAACTAAGTTGTGTTCCAATGCTTATTTAAAATTCAAATGTGTTGCTCGGCATGTTTCTTAAATTACTAGTTTGATAAAAAAACTTCAATTATGAAAAATATGGGATTGGGTTTTTTATTTTATTCTTTTTGAGACGTCTTGAAACTTTTTTCTTCCTTTTTGCAAATATTTAATTTTTTTTAAAACTCTTTTCTACCAATTTTCAAAAAAAGTATATTAATGGAAAGACTTCCTACTACTTTTTGTGCCTGCAAACTACCATATTCTCTTTTTTTATTTACTTTACCCTCTATCTACACCCTTCGAAAATTCTGTTTCCGACCCATATTTTTTTCTCGTTTTCTCAAAAACTACCCTAGCAAATTAGATTGTGGGTTCAATGGAGATAACAGGTTATTGGAAGCTCCCCTGCATTAGCGGCCACTCACAAAGTTATCGTCCTCGGAAAATTCAATTTTTTGATTTTTTTGACTGTTTTTTTAAACTTCTTGAATTTTCTCGAAAACTACCCTCCTATATCCTAGATTTTGGAATCAATCCAAAAATTGGGTTGTGGGAATGCAAATGTGACAACGCTCAATTTTTTTTGACACAAAAACTTAAGGCCCTCGGAAAAGTCAATATTTTTTGACCATTTTAAGAATTTTTTGCCTTTTTTGAGAATTACCTTTCCAAATCTGAAATTTTGAGAGCAAAGCGAAATTACAGGTTCCTTGAATCTCTTCTGCATAAGCGGCTATGCCAATTTTTTCTGACAAACAGCTATAATTTTCGGAAAAGGTTAATTTCGTTTTCTTTTACTCTTTTAAACTTTTTGACTTTATTCAAAAATAAATCAAAATTTTTCTCACAAATCTGAGTTTCTGGTTTCAATAGAAGTTACAGGCATTGTGAATCTCTTCTGCATAAACAGCTACGCTTAAATGGTTTAAAAGAAAGAAATTTTGATTCTCGGAGAAGTCAAATTTCATGTCTTTGTGAAATCATATTTGTGGTCCTTGAAGTCAGGTTTAAGGCATCAAGGTTTGAATTGAATTAACAGTTTGTTGAAAGCCTAGCTTTATATATAGCTGCATTAACGTTTTTTTAGAAAAAAAGTAATTGCTTTGAAAATTTTTTGAAACTTTGACTTTTTTTGGAAATTTTTAAACTTTTCTTCAAAACTACCCTGCCAGTTCTCAGGTTAAGTGGTGATTCCGGTTTTGGGAAATTTGTTTGCTGAAGTAGCCTGGGCGTACTTTTAGCAGAAAAATAGTTGTGGTCATCAAAAGTGGATTTTTTGAACTTCTCATTGTTTTGTGGAATCTTTTTGACAAAATTGGCTAATTTTTTTTCTGCATAAACAGCCAATCTTATTTTTTAAAACAAAAAGCTATGATTCTCAAATGTCAACTATCTGATTTGTTGAAATCTTTTTTGGATATATCTCGATAACTATCTCGCCAAATCTGATATCATAGTTTTAATTGACGCAACAGGTTGTTGCAAGCCTACCCTGATTTTCTGCTAAGCCCATTTTATTCGAGAAAAAAGTTCTGGCCTTAAAACAAATGAAAGTTTTGAATCTTTGACAGTTTTTTGGAAGTTTTTTTTTTTACTCTTAAATTACTGTGCCAATTGTTAGGTTAAGTATTTAATCGAGAAACTCAATTTTGGGAATATTCTTTTGCTATACCGGCTACTACCTTCTTTTAGCAGAAAAAAATTACGGATTTCTGAAAGTCTAGTTTTCGAACATAGACCGTTTTTTGAATTTTTTAATAACTACCACATCAAATCTGAGATGAAGGGTTCAACCGAAAGAACTGTTTGCGATAATTTTTCTACCGATTATGCGACTACCTGTTTTTGTTATATAAATGTTACGTCCTTGGGAAGATTGCAATCTATTTATCTATATCTATCTATACTATATTTAAAGCTATACTATATTTAAATGCGAGTGACAGCTATCTCCCATGTTTAAGCATAATACTTTTGCATGTTTAACGAAAGAATTTTTTCATATTTAAGCTATATCATATATTGCAATGCTTAAGAAAATTTTTAAATTAGTTTTCCGCAAGGTCATTAATTTTACAGTAATTTTTTTTTCGAAGCCAAGTTAAGTCTGTCTGTCTGTAAACCTGCTTTTTTAATTAATTACATTATGCCTATCTACCCGTCTCCTGATTTATTAATTTACATCTTTTATCTATCTGTCTATTAAATATTTCAATGCGGGCTTCACTATCTCGCCATGTTTAAGCTTTTTTAACGTATTATTTTTGCATAAATAAAAGAATTTTTTCATGTTTAAGCTATATCGTATATTGCAATGGTTGAGGTTTTCAATTTTCCAGTTTAAAGTCAGTGTTTATTTCAATAAGTTTCAAATTAGCAACCCAATAGTGGGATGTTGTCAGAGTTTTCTCAGGTTTTGCGATTCTGGCCTCCATATATGAATAACCAAATCCTTTTAGTTTACGATATAGGCAATTTTCTAGATTTTTCAAAAATTTCTAAAGTTTAATTGAAAAAAGTTTCTCAATTTTTGAATTTCTTAACGTATAGTTGGGTGCTATCGGGGTACTCTCAGGGGTTGCGAATCTTGCCTCCACTTCTCACTTCTCAAATCCGTGTAGTTTTCGAGATATGACGTTTTTTTATGATTTTTCAAAAAATTTTCAAAAACTTAGATTTTAAAAAATTCCAAAACGTTGATGATTTCGATCCTGTTGTTGGATATTGTGAGGGTACTCTCAGGGGTTGCGAAACTTGCCTCTGAAAATGGCTGCTGAAATCCTTGTAGTTTTCGAGAAGTGACGTTTTTTTTAAGATTTTCTCAAAATTTTTCAGAAAACTTAGATATAAAAATCTTCGCAAAATTTGATATTCCCATCTCTGTTTTGAGTCTCTGTCAGGGTACTCTCAGGAGTTGCGAGTTTTGCCTCCAAATATGACTGCTCAAATCACTGTAGTTTTCGAGATATGACGTTTTTCATTATTTTCTCCGAAATTTTTTGAAAAAAACTTAGATGTTAAAAAATTCCAAAACTTTGAAGCTCTCAATCCTATTATTGGAATCTGTGAGGGTACTCTCAGGTGGTTGCGAATCTTGCCTCTGAAAATGGCTGCTCAAATTCTTGTAGTTTTTGAGATATGATGTTCTTTAGGATTTTCTCAAAATTTTTCAAAAGAATTCAGATATAAAAAATTTCACAAAACTTAAAAATGCCATCTGTCAGGGTGTTCTCCGGAGACGCGAATTTTGCCTCCTAATATGACTGCTCTAATTCTTGTAGTTTTCAAAAGATGACTTTTTTAATGATTTTTCAAAAATTTTCAAAAAAACTTCCTAACCTGTAGTTGGGGGTGTCAGAGTAATCTCAGGGGTTGCGACTTCAGCCTCCAATTAAGAATGGCCAATTTTTTTTTAATTTAAGGGAAACGACGATTTATGTGTTTTTTTTCGGAAATTTTTAGAAAAGTCATATTACAAAATAATTCACAAAAGTAAAATTCCCAACCCTGTAGTTGTGTGCTGCCAGAGTACTGTCAAAGATTGCGAATTTTGCCTTCAAACAAGACTGCTCAAATCTCAGTAGTTTTTGAGATGTGACAATTTTTCTGGTCTTCAAAAATTTTTTTTTAGAAAACTGAAGGTTGAAGTTTCTCAAAATTTCACAATGCTGTACCTGGGTACTGAAGAATTTTCTCAGGAGTTGCAAATCTTGCTTCCAAATGCGACTGCTCAATTGCTTTAAGTTTCCCCAGATATGGCATTTTTAGTTCCTTTTTGATTTTTTCAAAGTACTTCGATAAAGTTTCTTAAAGTTTTATGGTTTTTCGAAATTTGTAAAAAAAAACTTGAATGAAAAACTTTGCAAAATTTATAATTACGATCCCTGTAATTAGGTGCTGTCAGAGTACACTCAAAGAATGCAGATCTTAATTCCAATATATGTGATTTATTATGAGTACCCGAGGTGCGTTACGCGCTAGTATCTAAGAAGTTTTTTTGCTCTTTTCATGTATTTAAAAGAAACAACTAAAGTTTTGAGCTGATTCCTATTTTTGAAACTATCCATTGCATACCGCATCAGTAAAACAAACTCAAATAGTGTCAAACACATACCTCCAGCTTTAGCTGGCCCATATTATATTTTAATGAGACAAACGATAATTTTGGTTCACCTAGTTTTTTTTACCTATGTTTTTTATGTTTGTGTAGTATAACAAGTAGTACAACGCTCTGTTTCGCCTGTGTTTGAAAGCTAAGTTATTAAATAGATTTTATGAAGTTAAATTTTTCGCAATTTGACTTCTGATTTCTTTTGAAGTGGTATTCAAAAATGTATTTGGTACTCGTTTAGAAGTATGGTCCCGATGTTTTTGATGAGTCCCATTTAAAAGCTCGTTTAGAAGTGTGGTCCCGCCAGACCACTTCAAGTATACTTAAAATACGCAAGTGGACAAAAACAAAAGAAAACTTTTAAACATTTCTTTGTTATGTTTGCCACTTATATTTTCTTTAAAACGGAATTATCAAAAAGAAAAAATCACTGAAAAAACCAAAAAAAAACTTTAAAAACTTCTATGTCTGACGTTTACATGGGACGATTGGTAGCTTTACGGGACCATACTTCTAAACGAGGTTTTTAATGAGATCATACTTCTAAATGAGTACGATAATTTTTTTTCGGATCGGTTGGATTTGATGAAAAAAAGATTAATCATAAAGTTTCGAATTTCAAAAATTTTTCACGTGATATACTTTGTCCGAGTTTCGAATGTTAAAAAGGTTGTAAAAATAGGATGTTTTTTCTTGTTTCCGTTCATTGGTACGTTTTCTACTGTATGTATATTTATGCTTTTTTGTCGTTTTTGTGGTTTTTTTTGCTGTTTCGTGCTTCGTTGAAATGTCTAAACTGCATGACAATTTTCGTTTAATTATAGCTATTTTTCTGCTACCTTGTATTTATTTGTAAATCAGGTTTGAAATATGTAAATTTTCACCAGTGGTCTTGTGCTTAAATCAGTGTTATAGTTAAGCAAACGTTAGTTTTAATCCTGTGGTCATCAAAAATTATTATTTTGCAGTTATACTTTGGTTCAAGGCTTGATCGCTATTATTTTTAAGTGTGCTGATTCAAAGATGTATATATTTTTTTGCCTTTTTAGTGTAATACAATATTGTTTTTGCTTTCCTCTTTAGTGCAAAAAATATGTGAGCTGAATTATATTTGAACAATTTTTGAAATTATTTTTGTTTAGTTGTGGCTGCAAGTGATTCGTATCAATTAATTGCTTGATTTTGACTCGTTTTTTTTTCGAGTGCGTTTGATTCTGCTCAACTGATATCTATAAAACTTCTATCGGCTTATTTTTGGCGTGGCTTCAACTGCCCCAGATTCAATCAGTTCTGTGTATGGGTGAAAGTAATTGCAAATTTTCTTCACCGCAATCAATTGTTACTAATCTGGTAATTACCATTGGCATAGGCAAGGGTATTGCAATTGGGTACTAGACTTTTTTGCCCGTGAACAACTTGTCCACAGGTTTTCATGCAGTATATGAACGACATGCATGCAGTATAATTGACATGTATATAAACGACATACATGCAGTATATGCTCCCTATTTGAGCTCATTGGTCTATTACTCCCATTGTGCATCCTTATAAGTGTTTTTCCAATAAATCCCAGCTCAAAACTTTTAAATAATATTTTTTTGGTATTCAATGATTCTTCGACTTCGTCTTAATCGGTTTTTTTTTGTCGGATTAGTTTCCGCTTTAATTTTGCAAGCAACTACCTCGCTCATTTGAATGTTATTTATAGAGGTTAGAAGTCTAAATAATTTTTCGAACTTAAAATTGTAAGCTTACATACATTTTTTCATTGAACAGTTTTGACCAAATTTATCGCCTTTATCAATACTTTTTTCCAATAATTTGGTCACTGTTTCCTTCATTTATTAAATACTTTTTTTAATTTTCCAGATGTTTAATCTTCACAGTTTTCTGGTATTTTTACACGCCAGAATTTTTTGGTAGAAAAACAAGTTAAGAATTTTTTGTTATAAATTTTTTGAAATCAATTTTCAGTTTTTTTTTAATTTATGGTTTCTGATTTTTTTTTTGTACTAAAAATACGTGAAGTTAGTTTTAGGTTTATTTAATTTGGTTTGTTTTGGGTTAATAAAATTTTTTTTGGAATCGATTTAACAGCGTACTGTTTTGATATGTCAAAATTATTTGAAAAACATTCATAAAATCCGAAAAAAAACATGAATTTCCGTATTTTCTTATTTCATTTACGGGCGTGTTTTTTTGTTATCTTGTTTATCAACTTTTCATATTTGATAAATTTGATCTCTTTGGGATGTTTTTGTAGATGTTAAAAATTGCTTTACGTTTTCTGGAAGTTATTTTTGATAATTGGTTTTCAATTTAGTTTTTCATTTTAATCCTAGTTTACAGCAAGCAACAGATAAGGCTTTTTCTTATCCTAAAGTTTGCCTGTAGGACATACAGGTTGTTTGTTTGTATGGTTTTAAGCAAAGTTTTTGAATTCAATCACGAGTTTTGAGATCATTTGACCGAGTTTTTTTTCTTATCGTTTCCATCTAGTTGTTTTGAGAGAGAAATGAATGGAGTTTGTGTTGCCCGAATGATTCTAATGTTTTAGTTAAATGGTTTCTATAATTGTTTTTTTATATATTTTAGCCTACGATTTTTTCAATACATTTATTTTTTTTTTGTTTTTGTTTGAGACCTATCTTTTTAACTTATGCTTTGCATTTCTATCGCAAGTGGTGCGAAGCTCAGCTTCGCCTCTGTGTTTATGTGTTTCATGTGCAACTGATTGTTAAATTATGATTTGAGCTATTCGCAGAGGTTTCCTTTGTCTCTAACTAAATTTGGCATTATTGAGTGATAATTTAGAAGTTGGAGGTTTTCCTATAGAAAATGTGATATTTATTTTATCAGTTCACTTTGCCAACCCCAGAGCAGTCTTTTTTTCTTTCTATCGAAGTGTCAATATTACGGGCACAAATATTTCAAATTATTTGTTATTCAGGCTGAACAGATTGTTGAGCCTTTTGGTATATTTCAGCTTTTAAAATGTAGCTCTCAAAATTTTTTTTTCAGCATACGCGGCCCAACTGAACAACCTGTCGTGTCACGTGGTATGTCCCTCGAACACGGTGCAGGCGAAGAAGGATGCGGCTCGGGAGTACGGGGCAGAGGTGACAGAGTGTGAACCTACTGAAGAGGCGCGTGAACAGACTGCTCAGCGGGTCATCCGAGACACCGAAGGAGCTGTGTTTGTGCACCCATATGCCCACGCAGATATCATATGCGGACAGGCTAGTGCAATGTTTTCAATTTGAACATAGGGAAAAATAAAAGAGTAAAATATAATTTAATCGGTAGATTTTCAAAAGAACATTTTAGAATGATTTAGGAAGAGCTAAACCCATACACGATAAAGTTGCAGCGAAATAAATTTTTTTTAAATGAAGGCGACAATAATAATTGATCTTTTTGGTCAATTTTCGAGAACATTTAATTTATCTAGTTTGTGGATACGATTTGTCAGTCTTTGATACATGACATTGCATTTTATCTTGCTATGAGTCTTCTTGGAATTCTTTTGATAGGAGACCCGACTTAATATTCCTCCTATCAAATCCATATGACGAACTACCAAAAACTCATTGCTTTTCACGTCGAAATTTTTTCAAAATATTTGATCCTGAAGTCTGGTTGGCTTGTGTAACTTTCAGTCATTCATTCAGCCCTTCTGCTATTAGGGATTTCTCAATAATATTTTTAATCTGACGTGTCTTTTAGGGAACAGCTGGACTGGAGATGATTGAACAGGTGGACAAAATAGACGCAGTGCTAGTCCCAGTGGGTGGAGGGGGACTGCTCGCGTAAGTAAACCCTCAGTCTGTATATACTAATTTGAAAATTTGTTAGTTCTAAATTTTTATTTGGTTTTGAAGTGGGATTGGTATGTCGAAATGAGTAGACAGTATCAAAAATAGAAGCCACACCAATCACTGTCTCTTTTTTTTCTTTAAAGGTATTGTAAAATGTTTAGTTAATCTCATCACAAGCTAAATATTTGCTCAAATATGGCACCAAGAATAAATAGCGTTTTGTTTCAGAGGTATTTCGTCGGCCATCAAATACAAATATCCTAATGCCAAAGTCTACGCAGTAGAACCAGACACAGCGGATGATGCCAAAAGATCTTTCGACAGCAAGACTCTAATTCGAAATGAAACGTATCCCACAACTATATGCGATGGACTACGCACATCTATGAGTGAAATAACTCTAGCTCATATGCTTAAACATGTTGATGACGTCATCTTAGTTTCGGATTCTGACACCGCCTCGGCCGCTCGTTTCTTCCTGAGGAGAATGAAAATATGCGTGGAACCATCAGGTGCAATTGGTGCTGCAGTTTTGATGAACAAAAATAACCTTGAGAAATACTTCAAAAACTGTGAAAACATAGTGATTTTTGTATGCGGTGGAAATTTTGATTATCTTCTACAAGCAGATTTAATTAACGATCTTTAGTATCTTTTGAAACTGAGTTGCTGTACACAAAAAGTCTTATAGGGTAATGACGATGTCGAGAAAGTCAGCAGAATTATAAGTCACATTATGGCTGAATGGTTTAAGTTTTTACTCCTGAGAACGTTTCAATTTCAGGAAGAACATCAATCAAAAGGATGTCTGCTATCAATCGCCAATAGATTTTAATGCTCATTAATATGCTCATGCAAGTGTTGGCTTCACAAAATTTATACGGGAAGCGATAGAAGATGAAAGTATGGCACGAATCTTTTTATTGATTCGATACTGTTGATCGCTCGATTTTTTCCAAAAAAAACTTGAACACATGGGGTTTAGAGGTGTCAAATTAATTTCACTGAGAATCTAACTTTCATATCGAATGCTTTATGTTGCAATGGTTGGAGATGTTTGTGAAAATACCAATGTTTGTGAATCAAGATTTTTTTGTATTAATCAAGTAGTTTTTCTCAATTATGTATAGCGTTCTAACGATTTTCAATCATTCATCAAGTAATGATACGATTTCTTTGCAAGGCAGATGTACAACATGTCTGATCAGAGAACATTCTGCGCTGACCTTTTCTCAGAACTCAGCACGTCTATGAGTGTTTCTTAAATTCTAATACGTTTCAACGCTGCTCAGTTATAGTTTTCAATTTATCTTAACATGCTTTACTGGCAATGAATTTCAGTATTTGAGCATGATATAAAGCATGATATAAAATATTTGAGATCTATTGTATTTGTTCCGACCCCTGACTGTGGGATTGAATTTTGTCTCTTTCATTTTTATACCCCATTTTTTATGCAAAATAGGATAGCATAAATAATTGTCGGACTGGGCCGCAAGGCATATCATATTTAATTGTTTCAATTGTCACTCTTATGAAAATGAAACTAATTATTTTTCGTCAAACGAGTTTTTTTTTATTTTTCGTCAAACTCCGAGTTAGTAACAAAAATCTAACATCAATTCATGACATCAAAGTTTATTTTTACTCCAAACAACTAATTTTTGTAGCTCCATTTAGCGTTTTATTGGCAACAAAAGTCTTTTAATTTTTTCTTTGCATTTCACACAAAATCAGGTACCACAAACAGTCGTCAAAATTGGTCGATTGATACAGCATACTAAACCATTTTCAGTCGCTATTCGAACGACATTCAAAAATTTTCAAAAACGTGTCTCAGTAATGAGAAAAACTGAATTGAAATTTTTGATTTTTAGTCTATATTCTTGCAACTAAAGGAAGCGCACAGGCTTATTTATGCAGTAAAAATTGCACTAGCTTATTAATGTTTGTTTGAGGCCGTGGAAATTTGATTTTACTCAAGTAATGTTTGTTTTTGAGTTCATAGCGCCAAAATTCAAAAATTTGAATTTTTTGTTTTATGATCATTTTTCTACAAAAACTGTTGTACAGTTTGCCTAATTTACTATGAGTGTCGAATATGCTTAACTATTTTTTTGGGTTTTTTAAGTCAATGGTCGGAACATTTAGTGCTAACTGCACAGTATCCCGCTATCCTTGTTTTGTGTTATTGTCTTCGTTTTTTGAAAAAGGAATAGTTATCTACGCCCAATTTTCTGTTAGCCTATCAAGTCAAACTCTTTTCTATACATCACGCACACTAAACGGTAAAAATTAGGAAAATTTAGTTCTTTTAGTCTTTTTTATATTAAGATGGTCGGAAATTTCTGTGCTGCATGCACACCCGCATCCAGTTTCAAGCGTTAATAATCGATTATAATATGATTTTAGTACCAATATTACAAAAATTGAAGAAAAAAAATTGATTTCAACCAATTAATAATCTATTATAATCTCTCTTTTTGAAAACAGATATAATCAATTATTATTACATGATAGTCGATTATAATCAATTATTTTCATCCGAATTTCCAATTCTTTTGTTTTGCAGAAAAAAATCCATTAGAATTGATTATAATTGTTTATAATCCCTTTTGTTTGCCCATTTTGTTTTTGACCTTGCACCTGAATTGTTTATTATTTATGCTTTTCGTAGACAATAATTAGTCAAATGGTTATAACTATTTTTAAATCAAATCAAATTTAGAGCGTTTTTTTATTACTTCTTGATTATAGTTGTTTCATGACGCAAACTTGAAGTTTTTTTTCACGAGTAAATTATGAGAACACAGCTTTAGTTTCATTCATGAAATATATAGAAGAAATAAAAGTCACCTACCGCGGGATTCTTTCAACTAATATGAAGGGATCTCTATGAAACTTTTGTTTCGTGGTAAAACTTTGTGTTCAGATGAACCAAAGAAAGACAAGACATTTCTTTTTTTAGAGATTTTTGACAGAAAACAGGATTATAATCTTTTATAATAGATTATAATAGATTATAAGAGATTATAAAAGATTTTCGGAAAAATTATAATCAATTAAATTTGTTTATAATTTATAAAAATGTCACGAAAAATGTTATCATTATAATGGATTATAAATCGTTTAAACATCTAAGCTTGGCGCTTATAATTAATTATAACTTTGATAAAAGTACAATTATAATGATAATATAATCGAATATTTTCTCTTTTTACTGAGGGGTGGTAGCAACTGTCTACTTAAGTATCAATTGGCTTTCATTTTTGTCGATCTTGTCGGTTTTCATGCAATGTTTGCGATGTGTTGTATGTGGTGCAAAGCTCCGCTTCACCTTTGTGTTGATCAATGCTTTTTTGACATTTTGTTTTTCTAAATGTTTATTTTTTCAAAGTCTTCAAAAAGTATGTTGATCTCCACTCTATGTGTCATGCAAAGCCACGTGCAACAGAATCTGTAAAGTGATTTTTAGGCTGTTCAAAAGTTTTAATTTGTTTTTATCAAAATTAAAAGTTAAAATTTCTTGCCTACTTTTGTCAAAACAGAACAAGTGTACGAGTACTGAAGTTCTGAAAAATGATCTCTCAAATCTTGATTTCTGATAAAAAAATATATTTTTTTTGTCACCAGAAGCTCTTCATCAGAAAAGCGTTAAATGTTCATCAGTGATATACAATGAGCAAATTGAAGGTGTAAGTAGTAAAGCAAAATTGAATGCTTTGAGTGAAAAATCAAAATTAAAAATAGTAATAATCGTTGCTCAAGTCGCGGCGTTTTTTGGCCCTTGCTACCAAAGCGATTTACAGCTCGATAAACTTACTTCAGGCGGTCTAGACAATGATACTGATATGCTCTTCAGCACAAATATAAATTAGTGTATCTAAAGCTGTTGTTTATGTAGAACACCTCATAAAATCAAAGAGAATTGAAATTTGACAATGCGTCACAAATTCATAATGACAATAAACTATATTAAGTAATGAACATAACGGATGCGCGCGTAAAAACATTGGAGTAGCAATTATAGTACTCTAAAAATTACAACTGGCAATTTTTTGCGTTGAGCTTTAAGTAAACCTGGAAAAATAGACGATCATGGAATTCGCTGTGAATGGCATGTCTTGGGCTATTCTGGTGTTCGTCCTGCAAGGTAAGAACCATTATTTCATTCCGGTGGCCTTGTCATTAAACTGTTAAAAGCAAATCCGTTCAAGCAAGATTAATCTATTTACATTAATAAGAACAATTGATTAACTAATACCATTTGTTTTTCCTGCTACCTTTTTGTATAAAAAAATCAGTATCTTGCTGTGATCTAAGCTCAGATCAATTTTCACCCGCTTGTTTCACATGTACTCAAGCATTTTTAATTTCTGAGCCCATCAATCAATATAAGACACATAATTTTTGGGTGTTAACAAACTATAACAAGCTGATCACTTAAACTATTCGCCCATCACTGGTGTTTTATGTTAGTATAGTATATGGCCTTTCAATAGCGTTGTTGAAAGGAGTGTGTTTTATCTGCTGTTGTCTATAAATGGTCGAAGGTTGCTCATCTGTTTTCGAAGGAATTTGAATTATAGGCAAACTAATAGCACCATTTAGTTGCTAATTAGTTACAAACCAGATGAGAATTTAGAAGTTTTTTATGGCTATTTTGAAGGCTATTTTGAAGCATTTATTAACCGTTCTGAACAAAAGCAGCTCAGTTTAAAAGTGAAAAAAAACTTTCAAAATAAAAACCTAGTGATATCCGGGTTGAGGTGTTCACTTACGTCTCGACCGTCTTGACCAAAAGGGATATGTTTTGATCATGCTGGTCAGAATTGGGGCATGCTTTGACTGTGTTCGAGTTATGTAAATAAGTGGTCAAAAAGTTTGCTCCATGATACATCTATACAAAACAACTCGTCGTAGTTAGCTGAATTATAGGAATCTTACCGTGAGCTTTTCACTTCAGCAATATCTAACCAGGGATCTCCGCCCGTTTTTCACCTTGAGTCAATCTATCGAACATCAACGCACTTCCACTTTAATGGAACTCTTACAGAAAATGAGACAGATCTGTGGAACTTGACCGTTCACTACTCCGAGTGTGTTCCCTTTGACGGATCCCCGCCGGCCAGTCCAGGCGAGTGCAACGTCACGTTTATTCCGACCACTGCCTCAACTTATGCTCTTTATTTCCCAGTCCAGCTCAGTGACATGGTGCCGGGTAAAGCTTACAGATGGGAAATTGGCTATGGATACCTCGAGCCCCCCAACTTCGACGAGTTCAATGAGTCTTTCTCGGACATATGCGTCAGCTCAGGTACTTTCATGCCTAAATTACCATCCATTCACCCAGACATGAGTTTGCATCTCCAATCTTATAAAATTTTGTTCGAGCTTTTATCAGCGGAACGCATAATTTTTACGAATGCGAATCTTCCCAGGATTCAGGGGCGGACGCCCCCCCCCCCCCCTCAGGGATTCGACCCCCTGCCGACCAAAAGGGTCCCCCTTTGATACTTTTTAAGAAATCCATTTTTGGCCGACCGACCCTAAAATTTTTCTTAAGGCACCTTTGGCGCCAATATAAACTAACTTTGAGGGGGAGCGCGCGCCAAACAAAACGCAATTTTTTGTCAAAATTTTTCAAAAAGTGCCCAAAATCGGCTTTTTTGACTGTTTTTTCAAAAATTTGCCTGCGGCGCACAAAATTTTGCCAAAATAGGGGCAAAACAATGCTTTGGGAGAGCTATAAAAATCAATTTTGTCGACCTAAAAAAAAGGTCAAAAATTTCAAAATTTTTTTTGAAAATCCGCCCCCCCTTGAAATCCTAGATCCGCCCCTGGCAGGTTCTATAAAATTTGCCGGAGAAAATACATACAAAAAACAAAAAATAAAACTAACTTAACTTGCTCTCATACATCAATTTTTGCTAAAGTACGACTATCATTCATGAAATTTATGACAGTAAAATTATCTTGAAAACAATTTTTCACCGATAAATAACTTGAGTAATTCATTCAACCTTAACTTTTTGTTGATGAACTACAACAAGAATGCTCGTATCAGGGCAAAGTTCTAAAAATTCCGACTGCCTTTTAAACGTTTATGGAGCAGTAATAACATAAACAACATAAAAAAATTAAATGAAACAAAATAAAATGAAAAACTTTTTTTCTAAAATTTGAAAATTTTTCTTTGAAAGTCATCACCCCACACTCCACATAAAACACAAAACAATAGATTTCGCTCCTTGTAACAAATCAATTATGGCAAAGAAGCTTCTTTCAACCATTTTGGAACGATTTCTAAGACGTGTTAAGTCTCCGCTTACGCGTTAATAGCGCGAATTATATCGCGCGTTAATTGTCGCAAATTGGTCAAAATGGCCAAAATGACGATCTTTAAACCCTCATAACTTTACGAAAAATGTTCACAGGTGGAATATCTTTTCAAATTTAAGCTCAAGACAACAATGGCTTTCGAATGATATAAAAAAATTCCGTCAAAAACGGCTAGTTAAAAAGTCGAAATTTGTCTGAAGAAAAAAAACCGCACCCCGAGCACAAATATTCCGTTACTTTCGTATCGAAAGTCGGAACAAATACATACAGAAACTACTTTTCTCGGCTTTTGGATAAGATTATGCGACCAACTTAATCTGATCAATCAAAATTTGGTTCACTCATTGTGACAATGCCTGTTCTAACTATGTTATGATTTATACGTAATTTTATGTTCTGTTGTTATGCTGGGAAGTCATCCTTCACAAAAAAATTTAAAACATAAATACTTTTTAAGTTAATATAGAAAACGTATTGCTTATGTCTGTAAAATGTATTCAGTTTTAATTAAATCATGCAAAATTTATTATGAGATTTTAGACAACAGTTTCCAAATGTTAGATCTAATAATTGAAGTTTTTCAGAAAAAGATCTAAAAGAATTTACCCATTGAATGAACATGTTTTTGTAAAATGTTTGCGCATGTAAAACATTGGTAGATTTGCTAATTACTCAAACGACATTACCAGCTTGTGTTGTTTTACAAGTGTGCACTTTTTCCCATCCAACTCGCATAAAATAGTGCTCGAAATGATGTCGTTTTTGCTGCATGGCTGTGGCAGTTTAATAGATTAATTTTCTCCGCCTTATTGAAGGCTAGTGTTTTTTGATTTAATCAACAGTAGAGGCCGCACATGTTGCTTGGTTTGCGAAGCCCAACTGTATTTTGAAAAAATGATTACTTTTCGAAACAACTGCAACATCCTGTTTATTAAATGAAAGATTTAATGCGCTACGGACACAACATTTACTTTTTCTATCGAGCACAACGTTCAAGAAGGCTTAGATCAGACCGTTAGAAATCATTTAGAGAAACCATCGAGCTCAGAGAAACCATCCTTTTTAAGAGGAGTTTAGGCAAGAACTTTCAATCGCTATAAAGTCTGGAGTAATTTCTGGAAAAAAAAACCGAAACTCTTTAAACAAGATGAACTCGATTCAGCTTCAAATCTAGGCCTTAGCTACCTACTTTGTGTCCAATTTCTCCGATTACAGGTTCCTTTCAGTCTGAGATAAGTCAGCTAAAAACAGCAACCTCCGTGCCTAGAAACAATAATTTTTAGCAAACCGATTTGAGCTATGCAATTTTATAGCTGGAGTAGCTTGTTTTTCTAAATTGATAGGACACAAAACAAAATTGAGACTAAACGCTTTTTAATTTTATGATCGGTGCGTGATTGATGACGCGAGAATCGCAGCGTCCAACTTTGCATCTCGACTTCTGAATGGTCGATCTTTGAGTTTCAAGCAGCCTAAAATCAAATCACTTTGAGAGCTTGCGAACAGAAAGTAGGACTCCATAGATAATTAAGAGCCGGTTATTTTAATCTTAAAGTGGTAGTTTTTGGCCAATTGAACAGTTCGTATTCGTTTGTACGCTCTTTGACCGGTAAAAGATTGTTTTATGCTCTTTGCTACGTAACCCGAGATGACAGGAAAACCATGTTGGAAAAACAAACTTAGTAACTTGAAATTCTCCAGTTGAAATTTTTTAATATCAACAACCGAAAACTTTTTCCCAACCTGTGTTTTGATTGACTCCATGACTCAGGATCTTGAAAACAACCCATCAAAAAAAACAAATATCAGTTCTCGCTGCTCCAATTGCTGTTATGGTTGAACAGTACTGCTCGTATATCAGGGCAAAGCGCTGATTGTTCCGACTGCCCCCTAATCCATATTGAATAGATTTTTGAAAAAAAATGAGAAACTATAAATTTTGGACAAAATCAAAGATCAAGTGTAAAAATATGAGTTCTAAGAAAGTAATATGACCGATTAGCTAGCCTCAATTCAATTTGCAACAATTTTGTTTTGCGGAATAATTCGCCACGCATAAATAATTCGCGTTACATTTTCAAAGTTATAAATAAAATTTTTCAGAGTGCGCATACATTAGTCCAGAGCATAACCAAATTGACAATTTTCAACATCAAAACTAAGCAAAAAATGGTTGGAAATAGTATATACTTCTTTAAATTTTGATTTCACGGAGTCGGCATCTTTAATGAGGCATAAAAAAATGTTGGTAAAAGCTAATTTTTCGGTTCCCGAAATTTGACTGAATTAAAAAAAACACACACCAAGCATAAATATTCCGTTTTCTTCAAAAACGGAACAAAAATCAAAAGTGCCAAGAAATAAAACAACAAATCGAATGGCATGAATCCAATTTCAGTTAAACTGAATGGAAAATATTAAACGTTTTGCTTCTCCGCGCAGCGCAAAATGACAGCGATTCAAGAAAAGTGAACCTATAGTGAACAATTTTTGTTAACTACACAAATTTTGCTTGTTTTTTCTGCTAGTTGTGTGTTTTACTAGTTGTATGTTCTTCCAGTAAAGATCTCGGCTCTTTCCGTTCAATGTATAAACATATCTTTTTACCTGCAATTTATTTTTAGTATAGGTCTGGAGGTCTAAAATGAAGCAATTTTTCAATATTCTGAACTAATTTATGCGCGCTTTGAAGGCTTTACATAGGTTGCCGAAAGCGTAATTCAAATTACCAACTGCCCATATTTGTTCCAAATTGAATTGAGGCCAGCTAATTGGTCATATTAACTGCCTATACAATCAAGTTTTAACATTTCACTAGTTTGATGGTTGTGCGTCAAGGGCCGAATACCGAAGTAGCAAACAAATTGCTCCTGGATACCCAAAATATTTTTGTTCCTGGATAGCCAGAAAGTATTTTGTTATGGCGCTTTAGTGGCTACACTTTCGAGTCTCCAAACTCGAATTATAGAGATTCAGATAACTACGGCTTGAAAGTAGCCTAATTTTGCCCAAAATTTTCTGAAACTTCAACTTTTGAGAAAAAATTTCGAAAGTCGCTACTAAATTAGTCATCAACCTAACTGGTTTGTGTAATAACTTTGAATCAAATGCTATTCTGGTTTTGCAAAATTTTCGGGAAAAATGAAGTAATTTTTTTAGCCTTTTCCAGAAAGAAAAATTATGATTCAATGAAATTTTTTGTTTGGGATAAGAGCTAAGCTGAAAACAAAAAAATCATATTAGTTATATTATAGCGAGAAATTTGATTTTCGTTGAATATGTTGTCATTTTTTAAAAGTTGCTCGAAGGTCTGAAATTCAGATTTGATCATCAATTTTTATTCGCTCATATATTTCGTCATTTTTTAGCTTTTAACTTACCTACTATATTTAGTGGTGTGACTATCTTACTTTACAAACTAAATTTTGTTAAAATGTTTTTCTACTTAATGTAAGTAAAAATAGTAAACAAAGAATTTACTGATAGTCTTTTCATTTTACTGTTATTTTAAAAGTGTGCAAGATTAAGGACATATACAAGTATAGGTGGTCTCAATTTTGTGACGAATTTTTTTTACTCCCAGAATTTGTGAGCCCAGGGTGGTTTTTTTTTCTTCTGACAAGTTTTGGCTTTTTAACTAGCCATTTTTGGCGTAAATTTTTTATTAATTGAAAAGTATTGTTGTCTTGAGCTCACATTTGAAAAAAAATTAACTGTGATCATTTTTGTGGAGTTATGGGTGTAAAAAGATTGCCATTTTGTCCAATTTGGGACAATTAACGCGCGATATAATTCGGGCTATTAACGCGCAAGCGCAGATTTAAACCGTCTTAGAAATCGTTTTAAATTGATCGAAGAAAGCTTATTTGACAGTATTCATTTTTTACTAAGAGCAAAATCAATATCTATTTTATATGGCGTGTAGGGAGATCATTTTCACAAAAAATCTCAAATTAAAAAAAGTTTCCTTTTTTTTACATTTAATATTTTCATATTATTACTGCTCCTTAAACGGCAGTTGGAACATTCAGGGCTTCGCCCTGATACGAGCAGTCTTGTTTGATTTGTTGCTAATTATGCAGCTAATTAGTTTTTTCGGCTCTGCGAGAATGAAGCTCCGTTGGTGCTCACACTTTTTTTTGGCCACTGGAGCACGAAAACAAACAGTTCAAAATTTGTGGTTTATCAAGTTTGTTTTGATCAAAACAGTTTGAAGCCATTTACAGACTTTAGTCACAAAGATAAAATCAGGACTTTTCAAAAATCAACTCTGAGAATAGCCTAAGCTGATTGAATTAGCATTTTGTTTAAGTTTATAGAAACAAACTTTTGAAATTTTTCAGGTGGTATACTCATAGAAATGCAATCTCATATATAAAATTTTAAGAGCCAATTCAATATGGGCGTTCTGCTTGAAATGCAAAATTAATAAAATACCATTTTTCAAAATGTTACATGGCTAGGGGAAGATTATACAGGTCTCTAAAGAGGAGAGATTTTGTTTCGTGGATTATTAAGTATTTTTGTGATATTTGAAGAAATTGACATAAAATTATTTACGCAAAATCTACCGCAAAAATATTAGATAGGTCTTTTATTTTTGATATTCAGGCGTAATGGCTTTAAATCTCCCATTTTCTTATTACTTTTTTTTTAAATTTAGCAACTCTACCACCTGAAAATGTTTCACTATCAGACGGCGTTCCGGAGGGTAGCATCCAAATCACCATAACCAACAGTACCGATCCGGATGCTCACTTTGAGGGGTACAGAGTGATTATTTCAGTGTGGGATGAAACTGGATCCAACTGGACCCAAGAGGCAGTGTTGGATGCCACTTCGAGCGGAGATGGGTACTGAAAACTTAAGTAGTTCAAAAATTGCAGATATAAACTGCTCAAACTTTTTTCATTTTCAAGATGTTTTATAAAGGTTCCATTTTCAACATGTTTTTTGAATTTTTATCATGTATTCAGCTGTAAAACCAAAATTTGAAATAAAATTGTTAGTTAGACAGTTTACAGAAATTGAACTTCAAAAGTGAACTTCAAACAATTTTGAACACTTGAATCAACAAGATGAACCAAAAATTTTGAAGAGCAATTTCATCAAATTATCTAACCATGAACTTTTGCCAAATTTGGGCTCTACAGCTGAATTAAAAGTTTCGACGCGCGCTCCCCCTCAAGATTTGTTTATATGGCGGCTTGCAGAAAAATTTTAAGATTGCTTTGCTGAAAATCGATGTCTCAAAATAGCACCAAAATTTGATACTACACAATTTGATACTATATGCAGAGGGCAGATCAAAGATTTTCACGGGGGGGGGGGGTGTTCAAAATTGTTTTTAGGCACTTTTTGGAAAACTTTGACCAAAAAATTGAGATTTTTTTCGGCGCACGCTTTCCCCTCTATATAACATATATTGTCTGAGCGAATGTAAGATAGACGTTTTTATGTCGCTCCTGGGTGGGCCTGTTAAAGGCAATAGAACATCATGATCGGCAAATGTTTCAAAGACAAACCCTCCGCTCCCGGCGTATGCCCGAGTTAGAGGCCTTATTGTCCTGCATTGTACTAAACGGAAGGTTTGGACCCACTGACTAGTATGATTTAGCTTTTTAACTTAGTTAAGACCGAAATTCTGCTGTTGGCGTGAGATATCTGAAAAAAGTGCCATGAGCAAATTGTTCTTTAAATTCAAAAAGCTTTAATGCCGTACATTTTTTAACTTGAAATTCGAAAGTTGAAATTTTTTCAAAAACAAGTATGCTTTTTTAGAGTTGATGAAGGTAGTGAAGACTCTATATAGGTTGTGATTGTTTTTTTTTGTTTTTTTTGTTTGTTTTTTTTTCACAGAAAAAAGACTTGAAATTTCTTTACGTTCAAGTTTGATTAGAAGAATTTGTACTTTAATAACACCCGGGCCCCCACCTTAAATCCGCTACCGACTATATATGAATCCTTTATAGCAGAAGGAACGAATCACAGAAAGTAATATTGGTCAATTAGAATTCGAAAACCAAAAAACTAAAAGAAAAACACGACATTCAGACATATAAACGGCTTTTGATTTGGCTGGAAACATTAGGTTCTTCAGCCCTTCGGCCATGGGAATAACTCCATGACAATGCTTGCATGCTTCCTAGGTACCAGGACAACATTTCCTACTCTGCTGCGGTGCAGGGTGCTTTGTACCGATTCGAGGTTGAGACAGACGGAGAGTGCTTAGGAGTGATAGCAAACTTGTCGGAGCCGAATGTTACCGAGTACTTTCAAGCAGGTTATGTCATTTGTTTGAAAGTATGTTGCTACCCATCTAGGGTCTGTTCCGTTATACGGCCCAAAGTAGATATTTTTGACAATTTTGAAAACGGGAATAAATGAGCTAAATATGCTCAATTCTGATTGGTGGAAAATGAAACCAGCCGAGACAAAACTGTAAATGTTTCATAATTATACCCGAAGCTCATTTTGCCAAAAAAAAACAAAAATGATCGAAAACATTGCTATTTTATCAAATGACCAAATAAATTTCGACGGAAATTGCTCAGTTTTGGCCTGCCCCAAAACGCTTCAAACTCTCAATAAAACTTGAAACGGTTGAATATTATTTGTTTTGCTTATTGCCACAGTTATTTGGTTAACAAAAATTTTGACGGGCGATTTTTCATTTTTGGGCCGTATAACGGAACAGACCCCTCTTCTACCCGTCGTCGTTCTTCGTTTTGCCTCCTGTTGTACTTTGAAAACTTTGATAAGGTTAACTAAACAAATAGGTTTTCTGCTTTTCGTAGAGAATCTATGAAATTCTAACAGGCCTGTCTAAGCATAGTTCGTTTCTATAATTTCCCAAAAATCCACAGACTAAAATATTTTGTTTGGCGATGCTCTTTTTTCCGACTAACAGCCGGTTTTTGGGTCTACAGCTTTCACGTGGTACTAAATGTGATGCACCTGTATCACCTATGCAAACTATAAAAAAGGAACCCAGAAAAAAATCAGGTACCTACAGGCCAGAATATTCAACCAGTTCTCAGCGAATTTTTTAATGAAAACGCATTGTTGGTTTGTTGTACAAATAGGATGTTTTGACCGAAAATTAGTTTGGATTCGGACCTTAAGTGTCAAAATTAGATGATATAATGAACTTCATGGAAGATGTCAGAGATGTCTTTTCCTAAAAATCAAAAATCAGTGGCTTTTTCTGCATATTTAGCGCAGAAAAAACGTCCATGCGTGATCCCACAAAAGTTCTCGGTTTAAATCTGATCAGGAACAGTTTTTTCTCCAAACTCAATGAAATTATCCTGATTTTTGTCGGCTTACTTGTCACAGCATATATACTTTTGTTCAAATTCCACTCTTATTGAGAAGCCTTTTTTGATTCCTATAATGTTACAAGTAATTGAAATCAAAAAATTTAGCTGCAATTTTGAAATTTTTACTTATAGTTTTTCAATGTATGACCTACAGAGGACTTTCAACGTTTTATTTTGACTTTTACACAAGAAAGCAATGAATGTAGTTTTCTGTTAATTTTCTTAAAATTCATAAATTAATCGTGGAATACTTTTCAAGAATAGTTCTTTTGCTTGGTTTCAGTTTGTCAAATGGGTTTTTATTTATTACAAGTGGGTTACAGAGTAGCTAGATAAGGTTTAATTTTGAGGAAAAAAAACTTTCAAATTACCATCTCAAATAAGTTGCTGTATCCTGGAATCTATTTTCTGCGTTTGAACACGGTCAATTTCTTTGTATCTCAACAAATTATGGCTCTGCTTTGCCTGTTTAGTAAAAAGAAAAAACTTTCTTACAAAGTGTTTGTTATAGTTTTACCTGTTGCCAAATTTTCCTGTGCTAACTGCACAGTAACATCAGACTCTCGTTGTTTCGATTACCAAAGATTGTGGCGAAAATTTTATGCTCGTTTTGTTTGAATCAGATCGAATTTAATTTTTTGAGAATAATCTTCACTTTTTGCTTAATACCATTTTAAATACGCCAGAAGTTAACTTTCAAAAAATATATATTTCACGTGTGATATTTATTTCTCCTAAAACAAAAAAGTTTTAAAATCGTCAACTGAGGCGGTTAATAATGGTGAAACTATGGCCACAGGTAAAACTATTTGTTTTTTTTTATGAACGCGTTCCAACTTTTGAAGAAAACGGACTATTTACGCTTGGGCCGGTTTTTTATTCAGCCAATTTTAGATTTTTAAGTAAGCGTTTTTGATATAAAGTTTTTTTTAAATCATCTGGAAGATATTGTTGTCCTGACCCCCGTAACTTTACAAAAAAGGAACCTTTGATCCTTTTTTGAAAAGTACAAAGATTTGAAAATTGCTAATTTGGCCAAGATCGGATAAACAACGTGCGATATAATGCGTTCTTATAACACGCGTAAGCGGCGATCTTTTTCATTTCAGTCTTATTGGAACAATACGAGATGCTAAAAATACCCTTTTTTTAGATCTCGGTGGATCAAATGCGAGTGGGGGATAAAATGAGTTAGGGGGATAAAAAAAACTTTTTTGGATTACTTCATCAATTATTCAAAAAAGTTATAATTTGCTTTAATGTGCAGTCGTATTATTCAGGGCTTCGCCCTGATATACGGGCAGTTTTGTTCTTCATTTAAAATCAGAACAAACTTAAATAAGACTGCTCGTATATGAAGGAAAATTCTTGAAAAATACTACCGCAGAGTAAGGCCAATTAAAATGTTTTTGGTTGAAAAACTGTCAAAGGAATTGGAAAAAAAGCTCTTTTTTTTCATTTTTATTTTTCAATCACGCTATGGTAAACTACAAAGGGGTGTATTTAGCGTCTCGTATCCTACTAACAATAAAAAATGGTCTGCTTCAACTCAATTTGAAACGCAATAATCCGTCACTTACGCGTGTTTTAAGAACGCAACATATTTCTGTCTAATTTGCTTAACTTAAAAGTCGAAAAATGACTGAATTAAAAAAAAAAACGGCCCAAGCATAGATGTTCTGTTTTCTTCGAAAGTCGGAACAATTGGGCTGAATATTGAGTCATCTGTTGCGCTACCAGAATCAAAAGTTACAATTTCGCACTTTACACTGCCCGTGGATAGAATAACTTCAAACGACACTGCT
>NC_087064.1:20619663-20809204 GCF_963678635.1 Symsagittifera roscoffensis
CCCAAAGCATTGTTTTGCCCCTATTTTGGGAAAATTTTCAGCGCCGCAGGCAGGCAAATTTTTGAAAAAACAGTCAAAAAAGCCGATTTTGGGCACTTTTTGAAAAATTTTGACAAAAAATTGCGTTTCGTTTGGCGCGCGCTCCCCCTCAAAGTTAATATATATTGGCGCCAAAGGCGCCTTTAGAAAAATTTTAGGGTCGGTCGACCAAAAATGTTTACTAAGCGTTCATTGCTGGTTGAATGCTTAGTAATTTTATCCTAAGTTATAACCTCACCTTAAATCGTCAAATTGTCTTGACAAAAAGTAGAGTAGAAACAATAGTTAGAAAAGGTTAGAATTAATTAGTTGGTTAAATACAAAGCACTAGGTAATTAGATTATATAAACGAATCGAACAGCTTAAAGAAATATACCTATGAGGGGAATTTGAGTTAATCTTATTTTGTTCATCAATATTTTATCTTCTTACTAAGGTAGATGACTGAGTAGTATTTCTTGGGTTGCCCTGGATGTTGTCCACTTGGCACTTCTGGTTTGGTTGTCAGTTTCGTCTTGCCGTAGTCCTTTGGGTACTTGTAGTCCAGACTTCCTCAGATGAGTTTATCTCGAGTATCTCGTTTTATAATTTTATCGAACTTGAAATGAGAATTTATTCTCTATTTTATTTGTGAAAAAAGACTAGTTTAGTTTTAATGTAAAGGCAGAAAAGAAAAAGTATTTATTTTTTGAAAAGGTCTAACTGAAGATATCTAACTTGCTGCTTACTGAGCAAAATGAAACACTGACGATTTCAGGCCAGTCCTTTCGCTCGTAAGCATAAACCGGCGGCTGATTCAATCTTTAATTATTCAGATGTCACCTGCTCTTTTGTTCTCCCTTTCTTATAAGGGAATTTTCAACTAGTTTTTATTTGATTTTTTCAAATCAAATATCTTTAACATATTAGTCCCCTTTGATAAAAACCGCAGCCTTCAGTTTGTCTGATTAAAAATTCATATTACTCTCTCTGATGCATCATATTGCAGGTGCATCTCTGCTTAATCAAAGCAAGGAGAATTTCAGTGCAACCGGCAAGACTGCTAAATATTTATCCAGCTTGTTTCAAGTTAAGTTAAAAGGGACGTATTAATAATCGCCGCCCTTTGAAAATATTGAGCATGAAAAAATGAGAAAACATGGACAAGTATTTCAAAAGGAGTGGATTTTCAAAACAAGATTTTATAGTCCTAATAAGAGTAAATCAGTCATTATCTGATTTAGTGAAAAGAGGCTTTAATTTAAATGGCACGCTCCAATTTAGAATTGGGTCGTTAAATAAACAATTAAGACAATGGTCTTTTGTCTGTGTAGTATTTCTCAATACTACAACTCACCCCTTTTTTTTAGAAAATTAAGCTGTTCGATTCTTACAGTTACCATGGTGAAACTTTAAACACTTTAGTGGTTAAATACTATAGTTATAAAATTTAAAAAGAACATCAAGTGAAAAAGTTATGAAGATAGGTTAGGCTTTTTCTAGAGCTTCCTTGCGGCTTCTAGCTCCACGTTGTATGATCTGAGGATCGCTATCTTCCTCTGTGAAGCCTCGAGTTTTTGTTGCAACTTCACGATTTTCTTCTTTTTGATTTTGTTCTTGATTCGTAGTCTGCTCATTCCGTCCGTAAGTTCTTGAATGTCGTATTGTTCTTCCTGTTTGTTTTGTACATGGTTCGGAAAGGCAGTTATTCCCTCAAACGGGATGGTGACTTGCGTGCCTCCTGCCTTGAGGATGTAGCCGTTTTCCTCCCTCTTCTTTAATTTCCAGAAGTTGGTTTCGTTCTTTATAACCACTTCTTGCTGGGTTATGAAATCGATAGGCATCAGCGCCTTTTCCATTGTCGTTGAGTTGACGACTTCGATGAACGATGGCAGTTTCCATCTGTTATAATTTTCCTAAATTGAGTACTTTAAACTCGTTATATATTTTGAATTTTCCGTATCCAATTTTGCTTCTCTGCACTTCTGCAGTTCCAATCTCTGAGTCAAACAGGGAAAACTGCGAGGGTTCTTATTCAACCCGTCGTCCATTGACAAAGATTGTACTGCTACAGGTTTCCGTTGTTTCTTCCTGAGAGGCACCTTTCTTTTAAACTCCTCTGGTGCTGGGTCTGCATTTCTGCAGTTCCAGTGTAAAATTGGGTCATATTCCATTTCGCTAAACATCAATATAAAATGACCAAATATTCAAAATCCCGAATTACATTCGGATATTCAGGCTAATTATCAACTGTTTGAACAATGAAGGGCAAAATGTAAAATTGTATATATATATATAAACGGTGGAACATATAATCTTGTGGTTTCACACAAACCCACCACGGAAAACAAATGAAGAAAAACGATCATGGTGTTTTTTAACCACAGGAATAAAGCACTTTACAACACTGAGTTAAGCTCAGATATGAAACTTAAAGCAAAAATGCAAATGTAATTAAGGCAAAAAATGGAAATTTGGGCATTAATTAACCCCTAATCTTAAATGTATGTCCACCTGGGGTCATCCACGGGCTTACCATGGGGTCCCCTTTTATAGGTAAAAGGGACTAGAAAAAACCGGGGGGGGGGTGGGGGTAAATAGCATATAAAATAGCATGTTTAAAGGATATTTTGTGTTTACTGTTGTTAATAAAGATATATAAATTGTGAGCGAATTACTGAAAGGTTCAGGCCTTACCAAATGTAGGAGTGTAGAGGAATTGTATAATGACATCGTATAGTGTGGAGAATTAATTCCAGGGGTCGGAAAAATCACAAGGGATGTGGCATAAGGGACAAAAGGTCTGGGTATTTCCCCAATTAGCGCTTTTAACCATACTATCACATGAACAACAAGGGGAATAATATGAAAGTGATTGGGTATAATTTGGGACTTGGCAAATGGGGCATAAAATCTGTCCATATTTAGAAAAATGGGCTACAATTTGCTCATGACAGTCTATACAGATAAAGTTTGGTGGATGATGCGGCTCGTTATTATGCGGTTTCTTGAATTTGAATTTTGGTAAGTAGCAAATCGGGCATTCAAGAGTGGGTTGTTCAATGGTTTTTCGAAAGTACTGTAAAATGGGTTGAGAAACATTAAGAAAACTTTGGAAATAAAAATAACAAGCTTGAAAAATTTTACATATAAAAGCTGGTAAAGTTATCTGAATCATTTTTAAAGAAGGAAAGATTAAAGAATAAGTCGATTGGAGGTTTGGAAATTGATGTCGATAACATCTTCGTCATTGTTGAACGCATTTATGATAATATTAAAAAATCTACTGCTGCTTTTGACAGTAAATTTTTCTTCATCGTGGAAGCCAGGACTATAAAGTTTGCAAAAAATATCCAACTGCTGTTGATCGGGATGAATATAAATACGATTTGTGAGCGCTTGGTAACCGTCAACTTGGACGAGGAGATTATAATTAAGGACAAAATCAATGTCCATTACCAAGCAGAACATTTTGCAACTTCCTAAACAAACAGCATAATTGTTTGTTCATTTTTGTTTGCCTTTACAGGTCTGAAATTTGTTAATATGTTCGAAATTTAGTACGTGAACATCCTGGCGGCATATTGGGCATAAGAATTTGTCAAAATTAAGTTAGTTTTGGATTTAAGAGTCATGTAGCATTCACTACAAATAAAATGAAAGGGTTGTGGATACTTTCTTTTGTGAAGTTTTCTTAATTGAAGGGTTGTTTTCGATTCTAGACAACCAGGGCATTCGTTTGCCATTGTATAAAGAGAAGTTATGCCCAGAACTCATCAAAAGCAATTTTTGAAAAACAGATAGGGCAGATGTTTTTGCATTTTTCAATGCAGTTATTGCATACAGTAATTTAAGGGTGCTTAACTATCATATGTTCACCCTTTCGTTTGTTTCTGGATAACATTAATTGGTTGCAGATATTACAGACATCGTATTCTGTCATATTAATTACATGAATATTCTGCCTGCAAATGGGGCAAGGAATTTTTGCGAATGATGTACTAGCTCTTAGCTTGAGTTTATTATAACAATTAACGCAAACTAAATGTGGTGGTTGTGGAGGTAAATTTTTATGTAATTTTTTCATTTGATCGCAAATTTCCAAACATATAGGACATTCAGTTGTCATTCTCACTGCTCATTCAATCTGGTCTAGATCGCAGGGAATTGGAAATGTTAGGCTAATTGCAAGACATAGTATTAAATGCCAGTATTTAGTGCTTGGTTTAATAATGGTGCTGTGTAGTTCGCCATTATGAAGCGTTTCGAAATGAATTATAAAAATGGGGATTATTTTGAAATTTTCTGCTAGAATGAAGGAGCGTTGGAACCCTTTAATTTGGACAAAGGTTCCTTCGTAAAAAATTATCATTCTAGTCTAAAGTACAATGTTCACATTCAATATTGGTAGGACAAGACTCTGGGTGATCAGATACAAAAAGGAAGAATGGCCAATATCGGGAAGTGCGGTAAATACTAAGTTCCTCAAAAGTACCTGTTTCGATGTATCGAACATTAACTATCATGTAAACTTGTAAAAGTGGTTGTAATTCAAATGTTTTCTTTATATGAATAACTGAAACTGGTTGGTCGTTGATATTAAACATCATATTTTCTAATTAGAGAAAAAAGGTGGATTTAGAAAAAATTCTGCATTTGTGTCAAAAGCAAAAAAATGACTTAGTTCAAGGAAATTAGGGTGATTTCCTGCAACTGTTATTGTAGTTGCTATACTGGAGTTAACCTTACTCACATGTAAAAGATAAAAGTTTTCAGAGTGTTTTTCTACTCCAGTGAGTGAGTAACGTAGGTTTGGTAACCGGATGAACAGATTACGAGAGGTTAATGAGATCATTTGAATGGAAATCGCTTATGTCTTTTGGCAGATGACTTAAGCATCTATTCGACAAAAATAGAAAAAAAATCCAAATGGCGAGTTGTGGAAGACTTCAATTGTTCCGTCTTCCCAAGTATTACAGTAATCGAAATATAAGATAAGTTTTGGACAATATGAACCATTACAAGCGTCGAAGGATTTTTCTATTTGGTAAAGGAGTACGTGACGATTGTTGTGTTTATATAACATGAGTTTATGTTCAATTATTTTACTCACAAAAAAAATTTCTTCACAAGCAGTTTCGAATATGGCTGAGTTTTTATACTTTAAGATGTGAAGAATATCTTTGTTTCTAGGATTGGTTTGCTTTACGATAATATCGTAATTTTGATTATGGTGAAAGTCGTGAAAGAATTTCTTTGGGAAATGAAGACAAGATATGATTAAGCAGAAATTTTGATTTAATGTGTCAAGGAACATTTATTTTTCTCCAAATTTTATATTTGGAAAGTATCCATTCAATTTTGTTGTTTCTGGTTTAATATTTATACACAGAAGTGAATTCCTTCGAAATCGGTAATGACGACTGCTGAGCTATTTCGTTCCAGTAAAGAACGAATATAATCATATTTTTTGTTTGAAGAGTCAATTTCAATTTTTTGAACAGTTTCCTCAGGATAAATTATTATCATAAGGTGAATACAATCATTTGGTTTAGTTTTTGGTAATCTTGCTGATGCTATTAATGCTGGTAGTTTGTTTGCATAACCTGGGAGTTGAATTAATAAACGAATGTCTCGATCCGAAATTCCTACCAACATTTAAATGTTTGTGTTCAAGTAAATTCTTTGTATCGTGGTATTTCACACACAAAAATGAACTCCTTCTGAAGTAATTTTTATGATAGCAGATTCGTTACTTTGAAGAAACGAACAAATATAATTATATTTGGGATTCGATGATTCAATGACAGCTTCATGAATCACTTTTCCTGGATAAACAATTAGCATGAGGCGTATAAAATTATTGGTTCCTAATTGAGGTAAGTCAACAGCTGCTATTCGTGTAAACAGTTTATTTGTAAGTGTGGGAAATTGAATATGTAAAAGAACTTGTCTGTTTAAAATATCGACTAGCATTTAGTCTAAGGGGATGCACAGTTTTCTTGGGGGCATTCTGAAATAGAAAACTGTTGCTTAGATTGGTGTTTTACTGTTGTTGTTGGTGGTTGGATGAGGGATTGTTGTGCTAGAGATTGTTCCTATTACATTGGTCCGTACTAAATGTTCGTTTTGGTTATTTAGGTCTGGGTATAAACCAGGTTCGTTTCGCGAATCTGGTGACATTAAGGGTACTGCAGGCTCATTTCGCTCTACCATAGGTATTGAAGCAGTGCTTTCTTGGTAAATATTTTGATTATGATTTTGTTGTCGTATTTGTTTTTGTCTTGAGTTTCGCGAATTTGATGATTCAAGATTGGAGTTTTCGTTTGAGAAAATGGAAGTAGAAACTGATAGAACGAAAAGTTTATATGTTGCACCTAATATTATCTTCCAGAAGCTCATAGTACGATTTGTTAACTTATTAATTACCAAAGCTTTGATAATTGTTACTATTATTTCTATCAGGAATTTGAGAAAAAGAAAACAGGCAAAATAAATTCCGATTTTCTCTAAGAAAAAAGCAACAAAACCGAGTGTTCCGATGAAACTATTCATAAAAAATCCTGGTGAGAGCAGAGAATCTAGATAAATTTTTTTGTTTAAACCCATTGCAGTGGTTAAAGCGTCGGAATTTGCATAATCCATGTGTCCATTTTGGAGAACAGTTCTTGTAATTTTTTTGAGAATAGATGTTGATGCTGTGTTATGAATAATGTTATCCCAAAAAGCTTTTAATTGTTTTGGGGTATACATGCCTGCGCGTCGCGAATCGTATACGGGAAATTCCGTAATATGGCCTATATCTTGTGGAGCGAACATTAAAGGAGTCTTGAAAAGTATTGGAGCCGGCATTAATTGGTACCAAGATAATTTATCATCTAAATCAAGTTGAAAGGCATTTTTGTAGCCACCAACGCAATGTGTTTCGTTGGCAAAAGGAAAAGTTTGGCGGGTAATAGGGTCGACAAACATTGTTCGCCCATTGTAAAAGATCGGTATTCGATCAAAGCATTTTTCGAGAACTTTAAGAGGTGAAACTTTTTTAGGGAAGTGATACAGCCAGCCAACTGCTCCATCGGTGTCCAAAATTATAGAGCGATTTCCGGTATACATATATCCTGCAAGTCTGGTATTTTGTAAAGCTAACATCATTATTGTTAGAATTTGTTTTCTTTCGAGTTCACATTGATTCTGTAATAATGTCATTTCAGAATGTCTGAGTTGTTTAGCATTAAAATACATTATGTAATCTAACTTTGCACCCAGATGAAGTTCGTAATCAATTTCATCGGTACCTACATGGCGCCAAAGAGGATCCCGATTTTTATTGTTAAGTTCATCATGGAGGAATGAAAAATTACCTGATCCCAGAGGATAGTTCAAAGGTTTCTTTCTTTTTGATCATTCTCATTTATTTGCATTTGATAGTAATTTCTATCATCGTGTCGTATGTTGCTGGATTTACCAGTGTTCATATCAAAACTGCCTGAATAAGAAATAAACAAGGACTCAAAATTTGTTTTATATAATGCTCCTGGCCTGCTGCAGACGTCTTGCTGCTTGTTGTGAATGCGAATTTTGAGGTCTAAGCCATTGGGTGCCGATCCCTCACTCAGTATACGATATTGAGGGTGGTCCAACTTATTAGCGTACTTGACCATTTTCGCTTTTTGAGAAAACAATTTTGTGACTACGCAATTTTCGGGCATGTCCCAAGTGTAAGCATAAGGATCTAATGATGTTGATTCGCATCCGCCTTCGAGTACTGTGCATGGTAATGGGATACCGTAAGGATTTTGTACTTGTTTTGTTTCTAGATTTACTTTGAGTTGAACTTTTTGCATGTGCGTTTCGTAGCTATAGTGTTTGACTTGTCCCCTATTCTTGCATGATGTCGAACTATCGCCTTCTAATGATGTTCCTTCATTTCTGTGTTGTAAAATACTTTCATCCATTTTTATAATTAGTTCATGGGTGTATCCATCTTCATTCACCTTAAATTTGTTGTTCTTTGCTGCTTTTTCGCAATCTTCTGGTGGTATAATAATTTCATAGGTTATCATGTTCATATTGTGAACGATGGAAGAATGTGCCCACATTCCGCAAATATAACGAATGGGAAATGTTTTAATTTTTACACATAACTGCGTTCACGTATGTTCTATAAGACCGTTGATATACGCTAATTGTGCTATCGGTGGTGTAAAGGTTTTCTGGGCTAACTTTACATGGGGCCACTTGATTTAAAGCATACCTTTTATTTTCCTGCATGCTTGAACAGTCATAGTGAGTAACTTTGAGAGAATTCGATACGTTTTCCAAATCATCATTCTGTAGAATGACAAGAGGTATAAATGTTGAAAGTAGAGTAGTAAATTTCATCATTATCGCGAAGTTGCTAAAAACTAGCAATAGCAAATTTTTTGGTTGGTTTTTATTGGAAGAAACCATTGTTTTTTAATAAATCATTAGTTTTTCTGACACACTTTAAACATACACCTAATAAACAATAAGATTACGCACTAAAACCAATCTTAAACGTTAACCAGATAACACCAAACACCAATTTTTAGTTTCAGCACAAAAATATCAGGTTTCACAACAAAAACTAAGTTTAAAACACTGACACATCCACTTTATATTGATAAACTAGGTTCCATATGATAGCATAAGCACTAAAAAATTGGTTTTTACCAGCCAAAATTTTTGGTTTCAGTCTAGGTTTCAGTTATAGGGTCAAAGGTTTCAGTTAAAATAAGTATAGTTTCCGGTCAAAATTTTAAGTTTCTGTAAACGGATTCGGGTAAAACAGCAAAATTTGAACTAGTCAAAACCCAAATTTTGATACCATAAGTCAAAAACCTGGTCCTAAATGGTACGTTTTTGTTAGCTTCAGGTTTCAGAACACAAAAATTGAGTTTTTGGTCTCAAAATTGAGCTCCGAACGCCGAATATTGACTTTTTAGAGAAAACTAACGGTGTTAAAACCCACCAAACCAATTTTAAAATTTGGTTCCTAAGGCTGAAACGTACGTTTCAGAATTGGTGTTTTTGGTTTCAGAACCAAAAATTTTGCTTCCCAAGTGAAATTTTTGTGAAATATTGAAAGATAATAGGACCCCTTAATGCACTAACAAATTTTTGAACTCAAAAAACTTCTAGAAGGTGTTAGTTTGAGCCCTCAAACTTATAGTTTCAGAAAACTAAAATCGTCGTTTTAGGCTTAAATTTTCATCTTTTTGGCAATTTTATTGCTGGAATAGAAATATATTAGAGAGACCAACCTAAATTTTCAATCTCAAAACTCTAAAACCAAGTGGTCAAACCATAGTTTCAGTTCTAGAAATCATAGTTTCAGCCCCAAAAACTTAAGTATCCGCAAACAAAATTTTGATTTTGAAGTTGCAAACCTGATCCAAATTCTAATTTACACTAGACCAGCTATCAAAAACCAACTTTTTATTTTCATGCATCAAGTTTGAGAGAGTTTAAGAGTTTTAGGTTTGAGATTTCAAAAACTAAGTTTAAGATATCAAAAGATTCGGTTTTCTCGAATTTTTTTGCAAGATAAACCATAAACTAGGTATTTTAAAACTTCTAGACAGTTTTAAGATTAAAAAAACTCAACTTCAGCTACCATAGTTTCAGGTTTCAGATTATCGTTTCAGTCAAAAATTTTTGTAAAAATTTTAATTAAAAAATTAAGTAGTGAGCCAATAATAGCCCAAAAACGCATATAGTTATATTGTTAACCATACCAAAAGCATCAATTAAATTTAGCTTGAAGAAAGTTTCAGGTTTCAGTTAAAGTTTCAGCGAGTAAAAACTTGAAAAACTTAGAAAAAATTTTAGAAATTTTTTTTTTCCAAAATTTTTTTTTAATTTTCTTATTTTATTATTAATAACCTTTGTTAATATTCAATAATTCCTAGAAGGTTTTCATTACTCTAAAACATACTAATCAAATAGTACAACTTAGCTTAAGAAAAAGAAAACAAACATCGTAAAAATTAATGTCAACACATTTTGAAATTGACGTCAGTACAATAAATTTAAAACTCAAATTAGGAAATAAAGTCTCTAACATCATATGGTATATCACTAACACGGAAAAAGATCATATTAGTATACTAGCAAAACACCCTAACGACGATAAACACGAATTATACGTCTTTTTTCGACGATACACTCCAGAAATTGACACAATTCTTCAGCAAATAAAAATACCAAATAATGTAATTTATATACCGCAAGAACGATTAATTGCTTCACTCCCGATAACATAATATACCTAAGCACAAAACTACTTGCATTTTAATCAATTTTTATTAAAAACACAAATTTTTCTTAACAAAAATTAAAAACATAACAAGTTCATCCCAAATTCATTAGAAAAGTTTAAATGTTCTTTATATTGTTTAACATTCCCTAAATAAATATTTGTCCCTAAAATGATGTAAAATGCTATGACCAACTTTTATCAAGTAAATACAACAGCATTTAATTTAAAACTAAAATTAAAAAATAAATCCACAAAAAATATTTGGTATATCACCAATATCCAAAAAGATCAAATCACAATTTTGTCCAAACACCCACACAAAAATATTCACGAATTAACCATTCTCTCCAGCAGCAAAACCCCAGAGATAACTCCTATCATAAAAAAGCTTAAACAGCCCCATAGCACTATTGATCTATCTAACAAAAATTCGTATTCATTGAACCCAGCAAACTTCATTTTAACTTAAATACAATTATTTCAGTCCGTACAATTGATCAGTACACAACACATCCAAACCCTTTATATATTGTTAACAAAACATTGAGTGAATTAAACAAAGATGGCAAACGTAGTAGCATACCCAGATTTAGCTCTCGAAAAGTTTACCGGCTTAGATTCGAATGAAGATGCAAGAGATTTTTTTGATATAGTAGAGAAAAAGATAGCATTTTCCCTAGGCACTAGACCAGGAGACGCAGGTGACGAACAAGACGCATATGATAACAGACAAAGAGCTTTATTTGGTTCAATATTAAGAGGTCCAGCCGCTCAATGGTATCAGGGATTAGCAGCAAACTTACCTTGAAATGATATAAGAGATCAATTCATAGATAGGTTCACTGATGATAAGGATAAGTATAGGAGACGAATAGAAGCAGAAAACATATAAAGACAACCTGATGAATTCATTAAAACTACATACATAGATTAAGCACCGCAGTAGACCGTTGATGGCCTAATCCAACTTTTAATGATGATCAAAGGACAGCAAAGAAAATGGAACTCTTTGTACGCGGCTTAAGCCCGCCAGGCTTGAAACAAAAGGCTCATCAAATCCTAATTGAGAATCCACCCGCAACATGGCAAAAATTAAAAGATCATAGTGCAACAAAAGACTTAAGTTTTGCAGTAAGTAGTGAGTTTACTGGAACAGCCTCAAGTAGTGTTGATAATAACTTGGAGATAGAAGGAATAAAGGATCAGCTTAAGGAGTTAACAGGACTAATGAAAGATCATAAAATAAATGCAGCCTATAATCCAAATTAACCCAGAAATAATCAAAACCATACCCGATTTTGTAAATGGTGTCGTAGGTCAGGTCATACTATCAGTGTTTGTTTTAAATACAGAGACCACAACGATCAAAACAGAAAACCAACTCAGTATCGTGAAAAATTTTCAGACAATTATAATCGAAGATCTAGGCCTCGAGAAGAAAATAGTTATAACAATCGATACAATGGCTATAACCAGCAAAATAACAATAACAGACCATATTTTCCGTATCCTAGACAGTTCAATAATAGAAAAAATAGTTTCGATAGATCTCGATCTCAAGGTTTTGGATCAAGAGATAGAAATTTCAATAATAGATTTAACGATCAGATTAACCCAAATCGTTATAATACTTACAACACTACCTCAAATAACTATAATCAAAATAGGAACAGAAGCAATTCTATACCCGATCGAAATAGAAGATCAATTTCACAAGACAATTATAGAACGCGATACCAAAACAGACCTCACGAAAATAATTTTCCATCCTACAATAATCAATCAAGATCCCTAGGTGAATCAAAACCATCCTCCAGAGAAAATAGTCGAGACAGAAACCCTAAAGTACAATTTAGTGAGAATAAAATCCATGGCTATTACAGCGATGACGAAGGCGAGGAACTTACTTTAAACTAGAACAGTCTCCGCAAGATAAAAAGTCACAAATGTATATTAAACTATATCAACATCCCGTCGGAGACAAAAATAAAAATAACGGCCTTGAAACCCAATTTTTAGTAGGTACTGGAGCAACTTGTTCACTGCTAAATTATGATACCTATTTAGAATACGCAAAAATACAAAAGTTGACACTTACTAAAGCACAATCCAAAACATTTGCTGTTAATGGACAAAAACTCAAACTCTTAGGATATACAAATTTTAACGCTAGTTTTGACAGTAAAGGTGATTATTTTGTAAAAATTCGAGCATGGGTTGCGGCCAAGGACGGATGTAAACTTAATATATTAGGTATGGATTTCCTCTCTAATTCAACTAAATCGATCGATTTTTCAACACCAAAACTAGAACTTAAAATGTACCCAGGAGTATCAGTCGCTATCAGCAATATAAAAAACAAAAGCTATCCATTTATAAGTAGTTATCAGAATGTACTTTTGGACCAAACTATAACTTTAGCACCAAAATCAACTCGTGTCATTTCCATATCCCCAGCTGACAAAGTTTTTAAAAAATGAACATCGTTCAAACTTGATAAAGACCTACAACAAAAAGGAATATACACTTATAACACACTTGTAATCATGACGAGACAACGTTACATATAAAGTTAAACAATCCTAAAGAATCGAAGGTCATTATATCCAAAGGTTCAATTGGACAAACTTTCGAGGACATTGAAACTGATTCAAAAACAATCTACAGCGTCGCAGACAATATAGCTTTTATGGAAGTTTTGTTCAACAAAAACGAACATCTTGATCATCAAACGAACATTGCTGGTTGAATGCTTAGTAATTTTATCCTCAGTTAAAAGTCTCACCTTAAACCGTCAAATTGTCTTGACAAAAATTAGAGTAGAAACAATAGTTAGAAAAGGTATGAATTAATTAGTTGGTTAAATACAAAGCACTGGGTAATTAGATTATATAAACGAATCGAACACCTTAAAGAAATATACCTATGAGGGGAGGTTGAGTTAATCTTATTTTGTTCATCAATATTTTATCTTCTTACTAAGGTAGATGACTGAGTAGTATTTCTTGGGTTGCCCTTGATGTTGTCCACTTGGCACTTCTGGTTTGGTTGTCAGTTTCGATTTGCCGTAGTCCTTTGGGTATTTGTAGTCCAGACTTCCTCAGATGGGTTTATCTCGAGTATCTGGTTTTATAATTTTATCGAACTTGAAATGAGAATTTATTCTCTATTTTACTTGTGAAAAAAGACTAGTTTAGTTTTAATGTAAAGGCAGAAAAGAAAAATTATTTATTTTTTGAAAAGGTCTAACTGAAGATATCTAACTTGCTGCTTACTGAGCAAAATGAAACACTGACGATTTCAGGCCAGTCCTTTTGCTCGTAAGCATAAACCGGCGGCTGATTCAATCTTTAATTAATCAGGTTTCACCTGCTCCTTTGTTCTCCCTTTCTTATAAGGGAATTTTCAACTAGTTTTTATTTGATTTTTTCAAATCGAATATCTTTAACTTATTAGTCCTCTTTGATAAAAACCGCAGCCTTCAGTTTGTCTGATTAAAAATTCATATTACTCTCTCTGATGCGTCATATTGCAGGTGCATCTCTGCTTAATCAAAGCAAGGAGAATTTCAGTGCAGCCGGCAAGACTGCTAAATATTTATCCAGTTTGTTTCAAGTTAAGTTAAAAGGGACGTATTAATAATCGCCGCCCTTTGAAAATATTGAGCATGAAAAAATGAGAAAAATTGGACAAGTATTTAAAAAGGAGTGGATTTTCAAAACAAGATTTTATAGTCCTAATAAGAGTAAATCAGTCAATATCTGATTTAGTGAAAAGAGGCTTTAATTTAAATGGCACGCTCCAATTTAGAATTGGGTCGTTAAATAAACAATTAAGACAATGGTCTTTTGTCTGTGTAGTATTTCTCAATACTACAAATGGATTTCTGAAAATGTATCAAAGGGGGACCCTTTGGGTCGGCAGGGGTCGAATCCCTGAAGGAGGGAGGCGTCCGCCCCCCCCCCCCCCCGCTCCCCCCAACAATCAATGGATTTCTGAAACAGTATCAAAGGGGGGACCCTTTGGGTCGGCAGGGGGTCGAATCCCTGAGGGAAGGGGGCGTGCGCCCCCCCCCCCCCAACCCGCCCCACCCCCCCCTAAATCCGCCCCTGGTTTTGGGCCGTATACTAGAAAAAAGCCTTATTATATTTTCACGAAGTAGCATAGCAGTGGTAGTGCATTAGCGTTGGATTGGACCATTTGTTTTTATCAGAGTAATAATTTTCAAGGATGACGATGTCGTGATTTGCGTGACAACAATCAATGACGCAGCAGGTGTGAACAGCGCAAATGCATTCTACGCTTTGGAGAAGGAGATCGACTACGAGGGAAGGAAATTTTCCAAGAAAGCCTCTGTAGACAAGGGCGTGCTCGATTTCACAGGTATAATGCGTGAAAAATTTCAAAAAAAATTTTTTAGTCAATTTTTTAATGAATCATAAAAAAAAAAAACTATAACCTAAGATTCTGTTGGCATCTACTATCGAAATTTTTAAAAAAGTTCCCTCACACTTCCGCTCAATTAAATAATAATGTTCATGTTATATACTCAAAATCTTGCTCTTAATTTATGTTATGTATAGATCGTTTTGCAGCTAAATCATGTCGTGGCGCTCCGGTAGTGATGGTGGCATTGTGGCGCTCCGATAGTGATGGTGACCAGCAATCATATGATTGCGGGTCAAATTGCACTAGCGCTGCAATTTGCAAGGTTAGCTCTTGCAAGTAAATCATAGCTTAATGAGCGCTGGTTATATGCGCTATCGTCAGCATGAATAATTAACCTTCTGGTTAGGCATCCGGGCTGTTTGACTGAAGAACATGAGTTCCATCTAGAGTTTTAAGTGCTCGCTTTGGTACCTTATATCATTTGAGCAACACTTGTACTCAAAATTCATTCATCCTTTTAGTACCCGCAACAAAATTTTATGTTGGATGAAAAACATATTGGTTTTTAAGAAACAAATTCGGTTTCTCATAAATATAATGGCGAACTGGAGAAATACAACAATCAAATTATTCCAGTTTTCTGGAATTAAATCATGAAATTTTTTCAGTTGCTTCACGTCGCCTATCTATGTGTCAGCGTGTCATTTTTTTACTTGATAGGCTCGTGCGACGCCTTAGTCCTCTATTAAATCGTTTCGAGGTTTTATTCCACAAGAGTAACCGCTTGCTGTGCAAGTAGCATAAATGTCCCAACAAGCATTTAAAAAAAATGTGTGCCGTTTTTGAGTGATCTGACGAGAGGGTAAACAAAATCTTAAGACTTAAGTCAAACAAATATGGTTAACTAAAATTTGTCTTCAAAAAAACTACAAAAAGAGACACTTCTTCAAAAGTGCGTAGGATTTTTCATTGCCCGAGAAAGCGCTTAATATAGGGTCAAAACTTGTTCTCTGGGAGTAAAACTAAATTTTTCACGGATTACAAAAGAACTTTACTTGCTCAAAATTGGACTTAGAAAGAAAATATTCGAGCCCGTTTTTGTTGACACTGAGAACTATTATGCTTTAGATTTTGAAAAATATTTCTTCGAATAACGACTGAAACGGCTTTAATATGATGTTTCACATTCTGATGACATTTTGTGGCACCTGAGTTTTTTTGCCTTTGTCGGGGGGGGGGGGGGGGAATAACCCATATGAGTTTATCACATATGCGCGTTGAATTAAGCCTTCGTACTGAACTCCAATTTTGCAAGCTAATTAACCATATCATTCCTTTATTCAACCCAAAAATTGACATTCAATGTTTGATAATGACTTTCCAAAATTTAGAGTTTATCAAAAATAGCTTCCAAAAAATTATGAAGATCATTTTAAGAGCAATCGAAACTTTTATATCTAGGGATTGCTCTGATTCAGAGACATTTTCTTTGTTCTTTTGCTTGTTTTTGTATATTCCATTTTTTAAATATTCTTTAGGGGCGGCAATTGGGGAAGATTTAAGAAGCTTTAGTGGAAACAAATTGAACATTGTCTTTGAAAACACTATTGCTGTTTACAGACTAATGACTTTGCAAACAGAAAAAAAACTCGCATTTCTGTGAATCACTAAAAATTCAGCTTACTTTTTCAAGGTTAATTTTTGATTGAATATAATCGTAATCTTTTTTTTTCAAAACCTGTTTGGAGAAAGAATTTGGTAAGCAGCCCCTATTCCTTACCTACTTCTTATTCCCCTCATTTAATCAAACTATTCATTTTTTGCAGAAAATATCCCAAATTGGCGATCTGCAAATTCTCAGTTGTGAAATTTTTTTAAAATGTTTTGCTCGGACATGACAATTTTTTACATTTTGAAAATTTTTGTCATAAATGGATATTTGAAAATTGATTTTTTTCCTGAAGAAAAATAACAGCCCCGAGCACAAACTTTCCTCTAGTTTCTTCGAAAATCAGACAAGGAAACTTAAGTCGCTAATTTGCTCAGTTTTTTCTTTAGTCAAAATTTCATCATTTTCAGAATCCCATGACTTAGCAAAATTAATCTCAGTTGATGTTTTATGAAATTTGGTCACTCTCACCTCGTTTTCATCAAAAGAAGGAAAAAACAAAAGTTGAAAAAGAGTTTTGCTAGACGGATATAAATGATTTACGATAAAAAAAAGTATGGTTTTTATACGCACATTTACTGGCTTGTGTTGCTATTGATGTTGCGACTACACTCGAATAATGCCAAATATTTCCGGACCCTTTTAATTTTTTAATTTTTCCAGTATCCGCAACAAAATTTTCAGCTAGATCAAATGAGATATCTTTTCAAAATGCTCTTAGACATGTTTCGAATAATTAGACGAAGTTTTGAAATTGTTCTGTGGCCTTGAAAAAGTTTTTATTTTGAACCACAGAAAAATTTTGAGCTCAAACTAAATTGGGTACAAAAATACATTGGGCTGTATTGGGATGTAAGAAGACATTTTTAAGGATAATTAAAGGCAAAAAGCAGACAACCCCCCCCCCCCCCCCCCCCCCCCTTCCCTCCATCCTCAGGAGTTCGACCCTCTGCCGATCCAAAGGGTTCCCCCTTTGGTACTTTTTAAGAAATCCATTTTTGGCTGACCGACCCTAAAATTTTTCTAAAAGCGCCTTCGGTGCCATTGTATACTATTTTTGAGGGGAAGCGCGCTCAAAAAGGGCGTTTCTTACTCAAAAATTTCCAAAAAGTGCCTGAAAAATGTTTTTTTTTTCAACTATTTTTTCAAAAATTTGGTTGCGGCGCAGACTTGTTTTGTCAAATTATGGTCTGTTAGTGTTCTGCTAGCGCTCGGAAACTCAATTTGGTCGACATTAAAAAAAGATCGACAAATTTTTTGGGAAATTTTTTTTTAAATAACCCCACACCCAAGTTTTCCGGATCATTCCTTTATTTTGTCTTCTACTTCAATTGCCTCTTCTCACCGTTAAAAAAATACCAGGAAATTGATTATAAATTTTTTTTATGTTTGATTTTTTAAGCTCTTGTGGTCGGTACTCTTTGTGATTCTTGCGCAGCAACTGGTTCTCGTTGTTTTTGTTAGTTTCCTCCTTTCTTTTCTAGAGTTCTTCATTGGATCGAGTGAAAGTGTCTCATGTCACCTGTTTCTTTCAATTTTCTCTTTCATGACCAGCACGTGTGAGGTCAACTTCCAACTAAACGACAAGAACTACTTGAACTACTCGTATGTGGAACTATGGGTTAATAAACTTCTTATATATTTTTTCTAATTGGAACCCTACCCAATTGGAACAAAACAATTGAAACCCAACGACGCTCGTCGCCTGCGCCCATTGAAAGACACTCACTTTTTATGTATAATCAATTAGATATTCGACTCGGCAAAACTCATTTGTGATATTAGCTTTTAGATATGATATGGGCATCATTTTGTCTCTATGCGTGATTTCAAAAAAAGTCCTATTTTATATATTTGGAAACTTTTTCTCGGTATTTAATTAAATGTAATCATTTATTTTCTTTGTTCAACAACCATTTCATATCGTTCAACTCGGAATTTTTTGACTGTTGATTTGAAGTATGGTGAAATGTTTGGAATTTCGAAGCATTTTACAGTTATCGACCACAGTCGAAATTAAGTCCTAGAATAATCAACAATTTTTACCACGATTTAGAAAATTCTCTGCAGCATCAACAACTGTTATAGTAAAAAAAAACGGGTTCTTTTGAGTACTTTTTAGAAAATTTAGTTAAAAATTGCATATTTTTGAAAACTTTAACAGGTATTATACCATTCGGTGAGCGTTTTTGTCGAAAAGTTCCAGTTCATCAATCGCTTTATACAGCAATTAATTGGTAGCATTTACGAGACGATCTTCTAAAAACTAAATTTCTTTTTTTTTCCCAGTGGGGAGAGCACTCTCCTTTAGAAACAACATTTCTCTATCTGAACGACACTCAATCGTGCAAAGAGACAGTGAATGACGTCAAGTGTTCATGGTCGGCAACTGGATTTAACCCGAAGAAGAACTACGACTTCACTTTGGACCTCATCGTGCGAGGAACCCGACTGCCGAACGGATACCAGCTCAGGAGTCACACAGGCTAGAAATAAGTATTACATACAGGCGCGGATCTAGGAGTTTCTTGAGGGGGGCGGATTTTCAAAAAAAAAATTAAAAAATTTGTCGACTTTTTTTAGGTCGATCATATTGATTCGTATGGTTTCAATAACAGGTCATTTGTATTAATTAGAGCATGGGGCTATTCTTTCCAATAAGCTTGACATATTTTTTCACGCCATTATTCCGAAAGATAACTTGTTGGAATATACCGTACTGCTGACACAGCAACCGACTACTTTTGTTCGTAAATCTTTTTCTCTTGCTTTTGGCTGTAAATTTTATTACAAAAACACCCTTCTCTTTACTACTATAGCAACAACCAGCTACCAAATCAAGTTGATTGAAATAAAGAAGACGATATTTTTTGAAAAGTCAGTGAGAACATTTTTTTGCAACCCTGTCCATATTTACCCAGCCAGCTTTAGAATGTAAGAGTTTTGATCAACGGTTAGGTTATTAAAAAAAGCTCTGCCGACATTTTTCTGTCAATTAATTTGTTTTTTTTTTGAGCCGTGAAAACTTTTTCTTGTTTGCGAATAATTTTTAATGCTTGACTTTTCTTTTGATGATTGTCTAATTTCATGGCATCAAATGACTAACAGAAACCAAGAAATATCTAAGTTTTGGTTTTCGGAAAATCTATTTTGAATTTCAATTTCATCCATAGCCATAATTTTTTGTTCCGATTTCCTAAAATTGGTAGAAGACTTCGTCATTTGGTGAGTTTAAGCTGTTTTATTTTTTTTTCTACGCAAAATCAGGAACTAAATTAATCATAAGAAAGAGCAGAGTGATATGAATAATATTTTAAAGCACTGGAAGAAGTCGGCTTTACTTTTGTCGGCTAATTTTCTGGAAACTTTTTTTTTCGATTGTTTTTGTTAATATATGGGAGTAATGGACTCGGACTTAAAAATTCGAAAAAAATGAATGTAACTCTTAGACTTTTTAAAAAATGGAAAATGTAAACCAAAAACAATTTCAAAGTTTTTTTTTCACAATTTTCTAAGAATTTTTTCTCAATTCAAGTCACGAAATTATTTAAACCTTTGCTGTTTTTGTTTGTTTGTTCGCTGTATTCACCGCATTTTTTTTTATACTTAAAATCGCAATATAGTTTCAGCTTATTTCATAGATTTTTTTGATTTTTTCTCTCATTGGATTTTAAGGCGTTTTTATCAAAAATTTCATTTCAATAAACACCACCAAGAAAGCCAAGTCGTGTCGAACCAAAATTAAGTCAACTCGAAACTTTCCTTACTTTTGTTCAAAATTGCGATGAGTTTGTTGTCTTATTATGTCATCTTGAGTTGCCGCCTGCTAATTTTCCTGGTACACTTGTTGTATTCCCTTAATCGTACGCAATCTCGATGTGTTAAGACAGTAGTCAATAAAAGCTGTTGTCAATATTCGTAATAAATTTTCTATTTGTTTTTTTTTTCACGTCCACTTTTTACTTTTTTGTTCGATTAGTGTTGAAAGAGAAAGAAGATTTTTCAAGTTTTGGAACTACTTCGAAATGGCTTTTGAAATTTATCAATTTCAAAATTTTTGGTGTTTTTAGAAACGTTTTGAAATTTTTCTGGTGAATTCTAATGTTTGTTTAATTATATTTGTTTTGCTTCAAGCAAAATAAAAAAAATTGTTTCGTATTTGTATATCTTTGTCTTATTTACAAAAAACAAATGTTTTTTTTTCATCAGTATGCTAATTACAAATGATTTCATCGCGTGTCTTCTGGGAAGCAGGCAGGCTTACAAAGTCAGTTGTAATCAAAAAAATTTTGTTGCTTATTTAATTATTAAAAGTGCTTTGCTACATTTTTTCAATCTGATTTCTGAAATTTTTTCTCATTAGACATTTGTTCAAACTATACTTCGCATCTTTGTTAAATCGTCAATTATCGAAGCCAGGTAATTTCACCAAAAAAATCACAGGAGAAACTTTTTTTTTACATTTGACCCTTAGGGCATCAATAAACTTCAGATGGTACAAAAATGCAGTCAAAAACTGTAAACTAAATAAATAAAATTGGTCTGATTGAAAAAAACTCAACATCGACTGACTAAAGCGTAGAAGAAATAGAAAGTAAGAGAAAAAAAATTTAAACGGATACTTGTTTCAGAGCAACTACTTGGTTTCGGAGCTGCCATGATGCTGGCTACGACTGTTGCCTCAGTTCAGTGGACTTTTTGAGGCCAAATAAAGAAAATTTGTGCTGCTGCAATCAATTTGACGGTTTCCTTTCCGAGACACAAAATAGACTAACAGTTGTTATCAATAAAAACTTGAATCCGTAAAAACCAATTTTCAAAAGATTTTTTTTGTTGATTATATTTTTGTCGAAATAAGGATAAAAATTTGAAATATAGATATCAGCTGGCTGATACATGTAACAAGTGGTCAATTGTTATGTGTTTTTTTTTAAATAGACATATTGTTTCATATATATATTATTTCATGAATATATGTGGAGGGAACGTTATGCCAGAAACAGCAACTGCTTTGTGAACATTTGTACTCATCTTAAAATTTTTTATCCGTTTGACAAGTAAACTTGCCGAAATGTGTTTTTATAGGGGGGGGATATTCTTTACAAGGTACCATAGGGGGGGTGGGGAACAGTTAGCCTGATCCGTTCAATCTTACATTTTGCCACAAAACAATTTTTGTTACAAAATAGGTTTTTGAAGGTAAAAAGAACAGTTTGCGAAGAATATTTTTTTTGATGTTTGCTCATGGCTCTTTACAACTTTACCCTGGATCAAAAATCAGATTAGAAAAAAAAGGAGCAGTAGATTCCACAGGCGATGATGTATGTATCTACTTGAGATAAACAACTAGTGGTTAATCTAGCTTAAGTGATTTCAAGTATTGAAGATTCCGCGGCGTGTATACAGGGTCTAGGACAACAAGCCGACGGGACTTCAAGCTGAAGGGACTTCAAGTCGAAGTTTAAACATTACAAGCACCTAAAAAAGCTAAATTTTTATCATTAAAATGCTTATTTTGAAAAAAAAATAGGCAAGTTTAGTTCATCATAAGCGTTCTTCATGACAATGCACCACTTAAGAGTGGCATCAGATAGTTAGATCAGCCGAATTTTGAAATGCATAAATTATACAGATGAAAAACCCCACAACAATTTTTTAGTTTTTCATATTCCTAAACATCAACTAGAGGCTCAAAAATATTAAGAAAGCCAATAACTTGTTAAGCAAGCTGATGAAATTGAAAAATTCTTCAAAACAGTTTTCAAATTAATCATATTTCATAACTTTTTGACAAAATGTTCGGCTTGAAGTCCCTTATTATACGATTCGGCTTCAAGTCCCGTCCGGCACCCGTATATATAGGCCACTGTTTAATGTATTACACAGCGGAATATACTTAAAGTTGCAGTAAAGCAAAATAACAAAAAAGTGTGTGCTCTGTTGTGGTATCCGCGAAAAAACGTAGATCGAAACTGCGGGGCCTAGGAGACGACAAGCAAATTAGACGACCATAAAGAAACGGAATTCACGGACAACCACTGTTTACTCAGCCAAAAGTTAATTTAAGTCTGTAAGCAAAACTCACTCAATTTGCACGCAAGTTTTTGTCTAAATTGGACAACCAGTATTTACTCGGCCAAAAGATCTTTTAAGTCTGTAAGCAAACTTCACGCAATTTGCACGCAAGTTATTGTCTAAATTCCGTTATTTTCTGATCGTCTAATTTGCTTGTCGTCTAAGTTCCTAAACCCCCAAAACTGCCTTAGTTCTACTTTATCTCACTTTTACCGAACCATTAATCCCTTATAAAATATTTTGGCGGCTTAAACTCGCCAATTTAAAAAAGACATCTCAGCTCCAGTCAGTTTTTCAACGTTTTGCAATCAATCAAAATTTTGATTTTTTTGACGCCAAATAATATTTACGACATAAATAGGTGCTCACTAAATGGCATAAATTGATCGGATCATTGTTGCAAATACAAAAAATGCAAACAGTTTACTTTTTTTGTAAATATTTCAATGTTGGGAGGAGAAAATGCGGGTTGGCGGAGACTGACGGCTGGTAGAAATTATTCAAAACAATTGAATTGCAGTCTTTCTTTCATCTTTATTTGGTGACTGTTTTATTCTATACCCAACCGTCCGTGAAAACTTTTTGAATATCCGTTTTTGTTGGCGTTGTTTTATTTTCACCAGAATTGGCAAGTTGTCTATTTACCCAAAACACAAAATATTTGGTTTGAATTCTCACTTCTGTTATTTTACAAGTTACATCGTAAAAAGGATATTTTAACTGCTTAATGGGAAACGATAGAAGATCCCATTTTTTATTAAACTACGCTTGCGACTAGCCAGCGTTATTAAATCGGAATGCAGACTTTTTTTGGGTTAACAACTATTTTTACAAAATCAATTGAATCACTTCTCAATTTCAGTTGACATGCTCAATGCAGATGACATGCTCAATTTCATGAAAATTCAAATGCAGCTGACATACTCAATTTCATTGAAATTGAAATTGAACTTCTGGGTGGATACTAGTTACTACAGGGTAGTTTCAGGGGGACTCGAAACTATTAAAAAAATTGCAAAATCGGTTTTTTTTAGCTCAATTGGTGTCTGCTCAAAGATTGTCGGCCTTCTTTCAGCTTCATAAGTTTTGTTCGGTTGCTGATTTGAATTTCAAAATTCTTGCCTGGCATGTTTGCTTGAATTTCCTTTGATAAAAAAGGGTTTCACAAAATTTTAAGGGTTTGGAATTTTTATTTTATTTTTTTTGAGACGCTTTGGAAATTTGAATTAATTTTTTGATAAATTTTTACCTAAATTATTATCTATTTTTTTAACCTTTTTTTAAACCCAAAATTAGCCTCTCATATATGATATTGTGCGTTATTTGGATTTAACGGAAAGTGTGAACCTCCTATGCATTAGCGGCCACACACAAATTTATTTACACAATAAAAAATATTTTCCTCGGATTTCCTCGGAAGTTTTTTGATTTTTGATTTTTTTTCTACGTTTTATGAACTGTACCAAAAAATTAACTCTCATGTCTGGAATTTTGAGTTCAATCTCCTGAATGGGTTGTGAGAAGCTACTTTGCACACCCGTCTACTTCCAATTTTTTTGCAACAAAAAATTAGGGCCCTCGGAAAAGTCCAATCATTGATATTTTGACCGTTTATTGAAACTTTTTTTTAATTTTCTCAAAAACTACCCTGCCGAACTTGTGTTTCTGGCATAAATCGAAACTACATGTTGGCAAAATTTTTTCTGCATAGCTAGAAACAAAAAACTATGATTCTCAAATGTCAACAATCTGATTTGGTGACCGTTTTTTGGACTTTTCTCGATAACTATCCTGTCAAATCTGATATAATAGGTTTAATCGACACAACATATTGTTGAAAGCTTCCCCTTATATTCTACTCAGGGGGGGTTAAAATATAAAATGGATGTTTTAAATTAATACCAAAGGGGAACCCATTGGGCCGGCTGGGGGGTCAAATCCCTGAAAAAAGGCGTACACCACCCCTGACTCCCACGCCCCGCCCCATCCGAAATCCGCGCATAACCAAAATCGAGTGCGAAAACTAAAATTTTTTTTTTACTTGCTAGACTCATTTTTATACCACTTGTTGTTTTCTACTTACTCCTTATTTTTGGTTAGATTGTTGTATTCTACGAACATTTTTTGTTGGTTCTCGAATATGTGTAATTATTGAACACTTTCAAAGTAAATGGTTTATTAGGCAGATATCACTGGTATGTGTAGTGCAAAACGCAAACGTGTGACTTTGGGCGTTTATCAAACGACCAAATAAAAGGCTTTTTTATCAAAAGACCGAATCTAAGAGTCTTTTGGTTTCAAATTTTCCTTCAGATCTGCAGAATATTGCACGGGAGCCTTTTATTGCTCTAGAACCTTTTATATGCTGAAAATTTAAAATATCCTTATTGCTTCCCACTGACTATCTAGAAAACTTACCATACTTCCTGGCTTAAACTTTGAACAGGTTTTGGAAATATAATCCAGGTATAAATTTTGAGTTTTCTAAGACGAGTTTTGAGTTTTGAGTTTCTATCAAGTTTCTAGTGCTTTTATAATTTTTTTCAGCTTTGAATGTGCAACATGCTCTTAATTCAATTTTGTTGATAGACTACTACACGCGGCCTTGCATTTGCGCACAAAAAAAGCAGGCATACCAATGGCTATTTTTCATTTTTTTCCGGGTTGATAAAACTTAGATACCACGCAACTCTATAGAATACAAAAACGAAGATCACACAATTTCCTATCCCTCCATAGTTTCGAAAGCTTGTTTTAAAATGACACGGTAACCATTTTTTTCAATTAAATTAACTAATTTGAATTTTGATGTACTACTTATGAACTAAACCCTTAGAAATTTTTACGCTTAGTTGCATTTTTATGTGTTTTATGTCTCTAATAGCCTTAATAAGCCCACCTATAAATGGCGTTAGGGGATTTAACTGTTAATAGTCTATTAAAATTCTTAGTTTCATAACAAAATACATTTTTAAATGTGCAAAGCTTCTAGTTTGAGTTTTTTCAGTGACAGAAAACATATCCTGAAATTTGACAGATCATTACTCAGCCAAAGCGTTTATTTTGAGGCTGTAAGTGAACTCTGCAAGAAAGGTTGACAAAGCTCTGTTGTGGAATTCGCCACATACCTATTTTTCTTTGATTTTTTTGCCGTTGAATCCAGAAACTCAATCAGCAAAATTTGCGAAATTCAAAACAAAATATCAAATTTGGTAATCATCTGCACAGCTTGCCGAAATCACAAACAAATATTTAGTCATTTATGTTTGTAGTGGATCGGACTGTGTTGGAATCCGCATTCTGTAAGCGGAACCCATTTTTTAAACAAAAACCGCATTTTTTAAATTTGTTTATAAATTCGTTACCCGGGTTGACCTCCATACACCGAAAATGCTTATCATACAATTCCATACATCAAGTGTGTGGGAAAATGCTTGTCATACAATTTTCATACAATTTCTAAAAATGGTTGAAAACTGGTATAAACTCATTTCTGTGGCTGTTTGATTCTAATAAAACAATCTGGTGATAAAAAATTGAGGTTTTCGTTTTTTGAAAAAAATGCTTATCATACAATTCCCATATATGGAAATTGTATGACTGGCATTTTTTTTAACCATTAATCGATTTTCGTACGCAAACAAACATTTTTCGAAAAAAAAATTTTTGCATGCAAAATTTAATATTTTGTGTGCATAACGTAGTCCTGGATACGATAAAATTGGCTTTTTATTTTTTTTTTCACTTAATTTTTTTTTCAAAAACGCTGAAAATTCCGCTTTCTTTTGTATGGGGTGTTAATGTACGCCTTGATCAATGTCTGATAATTTGAAAATTCAAAAATTCAATATAATCATCATTAAAAAATTTTGCCATAAAATAAAAGTTTGTTACTTTTGTTATATCAATTGTGAAAGACAGCAAAATTCAGGTCGTTTTCTATGCATTGTAAATGCAAGACCGTCCAACCTGTGTTGTTTTCAGTAACCAAGGTCTTTGTCACTTGTGTTCGGTTGCAACTACAACCGAAAATTATTCAGAAACTAAATTCAGAAAGAAAAAATCAAAATTTTTGGTTTATGGGAAAACACCTATCATACAATTTTCATATATGGAAAAATGCTTATCATAGAGTTTTCATACAATTTTCTGTACGTATGGAATTGTATGAAATTGTATGACAAGAAGTTTCTCATATATGGAAATTGTATGATAAGAAGTTTTGGTCAACCCGGGTAGCCGTGTAAATCCAGGTCAATCCTGCACCAGTTGTTTGGATAAAAGTAACCATCAGCAATTAAGATAAAATCACCGCAGCAGCGATTGATATAAAATTCGTCGTCAGGAGCTAGAATTGAAGCCGCCATCAGCAGTTAGGATAAAAAAACCTCTAGCAATATTTGACATGCTTAAAGTCTTGTTTGCGGATTCCCGAAAACAACCAAATACAACGGTGCGCTTTATGAGAGCACATTTTGGTCTCGTTAAAAAACTAGATATATCTTACGGCCTATTGTCAAACAGCTGTTTTCTCTCTCCTCGCAAAACTCCCAACATAATTTTTAATGGTTGATCGAAGATTTTCGTTCAGAGACTACGTTGTCGATGATCTATGCGGCTTTGCGGTTCAAGTTTGAATTACAAAATGGATTGTTTTTCGCACTCTCGTAAAAAGAATCTGTCTGACATGGAATTTATCTGTAAAGAAATAGTTTCAAGTATCTTTTTGTTAAATTGATACTTTGCTTGCAACTGTTCTTAGCCCAATAATCTAATTGATTTTGCATTTTGAGGTTCATCTTAAAATAATTGATATTATGGTATAACCAGAACGTTGGGTTTGTGAAAAAAAAATGTACGGAGCTTTCTTCATACAAATTGCTTGGGCTCTAAAATGTAGGACAATGTTTTTCAGCAGATGTCATATGGAATTGACCGATACCTGTTTTCGCTCTGCATAAGCCAAACCAGCCTTTTTTTCTCAATTTGCCTAACTAGTCTTTGGCGAAGAAAGGAAGAACCGGCGAAAGAGCGGCAAAAAATCTTGCTAGCTTATTGAATCTTTTTATCAACCCAAATGAAGCATAAACTACAAAAAAAACGTCGTTTTTGCGCAAACTTTTTATGATCTGCAAGTTTGCTGTAATTTTGCCTTGTCCCTGTAACTTTTTAAGTTTTTGCTCCGGAAGGTTTAAAAGTGCGGGTTGAGAAATTGGACGGTAAATGAATTAGACGGAGGTACATAACAATGAAGAAGATGTTGATTTAAAACATAAATAGTTTAAAAAAACTGTCAGACAGTCAGGTTAAAAAAGATATTCGTCAAAAACTTGATGTGTAGCTTCTGTCAGACATGCAGCACTTCCTCGTTGGACTTGTAGACTGAGTCTTTGTCTGACAAAGTAGTTTGATCGCTTTTCGTTGGTATTCTCGGCAATTCTTCTCGATACTTCTCTGATAAACTTCAGACTGCTGTCGCCAATTCCCCCTCGGCATTCTATTGCCACGGGCTTGAAAATAACATGATCCGGCCGGTCTGGATAATGTGATCGCGTTCGTTTTTCAGCCTCGCTAGCAATTGCTGGACCTTCGTTAGTGGCAAGTCTCTGATGCGACATCGCTAAACGATTTACGCACGTTATATTCCATGCAACTACTTTCCCTTGTTTCCAGGACCCAGGTGTTTAAAAAAAACTGGGCTAAGCTTTTCACTATGCCGTATTTTTGTCGGTTCAGCCAAACAGAGCAGCTGGACCTCTCCCGTTTACAGGAAGAAGTTTTTGTCCTTGCTAGCCCTGTGTCATGGCCAAGACAAAGGTAGTCTTCTGGGATGTGCGAGTATTGGTTCAGGAGATTGGATAGACGTTCTACCATCGTCAACGTTGCAGCTGGATTTAACCAATGATGAATTTCGCGTTGCCACTGGTTACAGGCTCGGTGCCCCCATTACGAGCTTTTTCAAGTGCGTCTGCGGCTCTTTCTGTCACACCGATGGCGCCCACGCACTCATCTGCCAAAAAATCAAAGCACGTTTCCAAAGACATGGCAACTGTAATATCCTCATTAAGCAATTGTTGTCGTCCACCGGCCTGCCTTCAACATTGGAACCATCCATTGGATTTGTTAAGGTACATAAAAGGAAATGAGACAATTTTGCAAAACGGTAATTGTGAGAAAATAGACGAAAGTGAGTGAGATTAAAATTGTTTGCAGACAAATTGCGTGAGCAAATAAAATTGTTTGCAGACAACAGTTAAATTTCGGTGGCCAAAAACTTTACAAGTCAATCATGGATAATTTATTCAATTCAAAAATCTCCTGTATATTCGGATTTGACATTTTATGTTCATTTAAACTAATTGTTTTGATAGTTGTTGACATTTTATCTTCTTTTGTAGCCGTAAAACTTGAGTCTTAGAAAAAAAATTATAGTGGCCCTTTCCTTTTCCTAGCTTTTTCGTCTGAAATGCCAGATCTGTACAAAAAGAAAATTCGTCTAATAACGTTTTTGCACCGTCTAATTTGCTTATCGTCTAATTTCCTATGCCCCTTTAAAAGTACTGAATTACTGTCGCAAACGTGTGTCAAAATTGAGTTTTATTCGCGACTCCAGGACAAAAAATTTCTTTAGTATTTTTTTTCTACCCGATTTCGACTACCTCAAAGAAAATTCCAAATTGTTGTATGTTGTATCATAATAAAGTGCCATTGGTCGTATTTCGAGTTCGAAAATTCAAAAGACAGTCTCAGGGCTGAGAAAAACTGGTCTGATTTTCTACCGTTTTAGACTGAATTGCTAGGAAATCACCTGAAAACCACACTAAACATGGCAATTTTTCACGCAGTGTTGCAGCTTCATTACTAATTCCATTGACTTTTATCTGAAAAAAAAACACCGATCAATGTTCTCTGTCATTTAAATTTTCCAACTCGTATTTATGTGGTCGTAACATTCTGTGCTATTTTAGCAGCAACCGGTTACTCTTTTTTAACTGCGTTTGTTTGAAAAATTTTTACCTTTGATAAAATTTATAAAGTACGCAGCACTTTGTTTGCGAATAAATTATGGTCACTTATTGTTTTGTTCATTCGTAATGACATTATCTCATTTTATTAGCTTCATTGATATTCGTTCGTATAGCCGAGTATATTTGCGATGAGGCAACACGAAACTATACTCACTTTACAGACATGAAGGTTTAAATACTAAATGCGTCATAGAATGAACGAATACTTTCATCTACTGTAGCTTACTCTTACTGTTAGTCTTACTATACCATTTGGTAAGTGCTGCCTTGCTTGAACATCGATTTTTTTCGAGCTGATTTCAACTTCTAAAGTCGTTAAAAATCCTATTAATCCCGAAATGGTTGAATTTCAATGTTTACTTGATACGCCCCCATTTTCCTAAACGGAAATTCAGTAGCTGTAATCAATCTGATTTGGGTGATTTTACTACCAAAGAGAAAAAACCGGTGGAGAAAAAAAGACAAAAAAAACTGTGAGTTGTTAATTTTTGCGAATAACCTCATAATAAAGTTCTTTGGTTAGGTTTTCACGGTTTTGGTTTTTTATTTTTATAATCGCCTTTTCGCTTTTTCATTCCTAATTTACAAACTGAAGTCCACAATTTGATAATAAGGCGAAACCAAAAATTGATCTCCTAAGTTGCAATGCTACTTTTTAGCTCATTATTCTCCAATTCAGTTCTGTTTGTGTTTAGAATATCCCGAAGGAGTATTACCTTTTCGTACCATTTCTCGTTCTAATCTCAGAAATTTATCGGAGCAAGAAAGTAAATAATAGCCTGCATGTATATCTCATTTTTTGTCCCATATACCTATTAGTTTCGGTGTCAGCTGCCGTAGCAATATGAAAGCATTATAGAAAAGTGACTGACCATCATTTCATTTCAACTAGTTTTAACCATTTTAAGTCTCAAGACCACCTCTGATTATTTCATGTCGAGTCAGGAAAGCGCTTTTATTCCTTTCTCTCCTGTTATGTGTTACTTTCTCATCCTTTTAAATGTAGAGTTCACTTCAAAAAACCGTCAGAATAAATTATAGATATTCAAACTTTCCATGTTTTAGCCGGATCAATTCGACCGCATTTTTCATTGTGGCATTTGACTGTCTATATTACAGTAAATCTGCCAGATTTTTCCATTGAAGCCGTCTGCAACTGAAGCATAATATTCCATCACCCGGCTGCAAAATGAGGACTGCTTCCAGACTGTGCCAGACATTACTAAGACGGAACAGCACGCTAGGTTACAAACAGGTAAAAAGCACTGCATGCGAATTTATGTCCCTTATAGAGCAACGGTTTGGCGTGAAAATTTAAAGGTAATCAAACCTCTAGCTGTTTTACCATGCAATTTACGCGCATAGATTTCACATGAAGAAAAATTGTAATGGGTTTTTAAAACTTTTCAGTTTTACGAAAAACAAGGTCATTGTCAGAAAGCGACAGCGTTTAAATGAAAGAAAAAACTACCATCACCCACCCCCTTCCCCCCCCCCCCCCTCCACTATTAACTACGCTTTCTGTAATGGACTGAAAAAAAAAATTAAATTTTTCTTTCAGGCTAATTCCTTGCAATTAAAACGAGCATATCACGAGGGCAACTTGAAGACTAATATCAATGGCGGCATAGCCTCTCAACCCAACCAGAATCTGGGCGCCCTCGTTCCAGAGGCAGTCATTTTCCCCGGAATGATTCTGCTGGGCGGATGGGTTGGCAAAGAGATCGCCTCATTTTTAGAAGAGTACGACTATTTTGTATTCACAGATGATGATGATGATTAAATTTTGCAATTCTTCTTCTAACAATTGGGCAGTTAGATTCTATTTTCTAACGTTTCTATCTCTATTTTCATATTTCGATGTTCATATCATTTCAAAGTTAATATTTTAAAACTATTAAATGAAAAATATGCGTTAATGAAAAAGCCAAGAAGAAGTTTCAGCTTCAGACGGAATTCTCCAATAAGTTCATCAGCAAAATATAGTCCCAAAATTAAAAACTGTTCAAAATGAGCATGAAAGTTATATCGATAGCAGGGGCGGGCTAAGGAGGGAGGAGAAAGATCGAAGGAGCGCTATTATTTCACATCAGTTTGTAATCGATCAACACTGAACTTTTTCTGTGAGTCATTTCGTTCACGGACACGAGTAGTTTTCAATTAGAATAAAACGGGTAGGGTAGGGTTCTCATGCTGGAGGGACCGAACGCTTGGAAAATTTCAACAAATCAAAATCGCTGAGCGTTCCTATTGGCTAAATGCCTTTCTCACAAAATCGAAGTCAATATTAACAGAAAATGTTAATATAATAAATATAATAAATGCAGATAGAATAGGTGAAGATACAATAATTTTTTTTTCGTTTTTTTTTGTAAATTGGTATCCTTGAAATACTATATTTGTTCCAATTCGCTTTTTATCCGGCATTATTTTCATTCATCTGCTTCGTATCTAATTGGGCAATAATAACACTAATTGCCTGGATTTATTTGCTAACTTTCGCGATTTCCCTGAAGTTTCCGAATACTCAATTCTGATTGGTTGAAAATAAGCCAAAATAAATTTCTAGCATTCGGTCCCTCCAGCATGAGGAACGCCACCGAACAAAACATCAGTTTAAAAACGGCTGGTTGAAACACACATTTTATCTGGAGAAAAGTACCATATCAAATTTTCCGTCGTTTATCACAAAGTTTAGAGCAAAAAATGAACGCAAGATTTGAGATTGTAACAAGAATTTCAATTGCACCAAAACCGGGACGCTGACTATAGTCTAAAAAATAGCTCGCACTCGTCATCAAAATGTCATGATAACTTGAGGAGCGAATACGGCACAATTGTAAAATACCGGGGTCTGGCCTTGCATGTGTGTCTATTACCAAGCCCACCCACAAGAGTTCTATGAATAATAATCAACTAAACTTGAGTTTTAACCCCGTGCTGGCAAGAAATAGATGGCAGTCAATTTTATACAGATAAGAAATCAGAAACCTAAAAAATTTGATTTGAATCAATTTGAAATTGATTTAGTTTGATACAAAAAATTATGAGGATAACTCATGTCTAAATTTCTGCACCGAAAATAAGTTTTTCAAAATTGTTTTTTTTTTAATTATTTGTAATTAACTTAACAAAAATGAGCCTCAAACGTTGATAAAGACAATGAAATCTTAAAAAACGTTGCTTTGTTTTATTTCTCATTGCCGCTGAAACCCTTATTTTTGCACAATTTTAATGGGACTTTGGAACTTCCTTAAACGCAATAGTTTTTGGTGAGAAAACTCTCCACGAAGAACTCTAGTTCTCTGAAATTCTAATGGAGACTTTTTTTGAGTACACAATTCGTTCAAGCTTCGACGCAAACAAAATAGTTAAGTTAAATCAGTTTTGTTTCGATTTTGTTCAATAACTTGCAAAAATTCACATAAAATTTTTTAAAACGATTAAAGAAACATTTTTTCACCGTACCAATCCGTTTTAATTTAATTTACGTATCTAAATTGACTATCGTAAATCGATTTCTATACAATACAATATCTGTATAAAAACTTATTTAAATCAATGTAAATCTCAAGTTTGTCAGGGTAGGTTGTCAGTGTCTATAAAAAAACATGCGATTATACTTAGTTTAAAGTGAATTATACTGCTATTATTTAACAAAATATTACAATCCGTTTTAAGTTAATTATACTCTATCATTTTTCATTTTTATTGCTAATGACAACAAAACATCACTATTATAGGTTTTTTTCCACTTTTTTGAGATGCGAACTTCAACGCGCAAAATATAATTTGCACATTTTAAGCTAATTTTAGCTGCCTACTACTAAATTTCAGTTTTTCTGGCGCAATCTTGTTTGTTCTTTTCAATATTGTCCTAATTTAATGAGAAACTTTTTAAAAATAGCATTTTTGACCTGTAGAATTTCCGACAAAACGTTACAGGGGGTTCAAAAATTACATCCCGTGGGAGGACAATAGTAAACATTGGGAAGAAGGATGGGGGCTGGAATTTGAGAAAGCTTAGATTGAGAAATCGCGTAGGCCATACACTTGTACGCATTAAAAATGCAAAAAAACTTGCAAAATGCAAAATTTTGGACGTTGCAAATCAAACATGAAGTGGAAAAATAATCCATTTAAATTGATTTCAAGTGGTTCATCGTTAAAATTAAATTTGCTAAAACAATGGATTAAGGTCATTCTTGATTCCTTTTTGTTGTCTATGAGCAAAAAGAAAATCGATTACATAACCTGTTAGGCCACAAATATCCATTATAATTGGTTTGCTTTCACTTTTTTTAGATGTGGGCATGCATAAAAATGTAGTTTAAAGAATCGCTGTTTCACGTTTTGCCTACTTTGACTTGCAGTTTCGAAGAGCGTGCACTTAAAAGAGGCACTTAGCAGAACGTGCAACAAGCAAAGTTTTAACACAAATGTAACAAATCACAAATCAAGTGGTTTTCAAAATTAATTGTAACTGTAGGCTAAATCGTTTTTCGTCTGAAAGCACACCCAGTTAACGCAGTTATCTCATGCTAACAGGCATACATGCTTATCTCTAAGTCCCTTCAATAGCCGCTATCGCAGCAATGATACATTTTTCAAATTGTAAAGCTAAGTTTTTGTCTCTGCTATTGCAGCGATTGATATATTTGAAAAATCTGCTCCATCGTACGCCAATGAAAGCAAAAAAAATGTGTTTTCTCGTTAAAAACGTTCACTATGCTACATCCCTTATTTTGAGAAAAAAACATCCCAATTTATTTCCCTTTTTGCAACAGTTTCGAAACAAGAAAACATATTTTGAAAAAATGAATGACAGCAATTAATTTTACCAGTTTTTTTTTTGTGTTTTGAAAATACCTGTTTTAACCATTTGAAAAAAACGGTGTGAAATTAAAAGAAACGTAAGACTTCGGAGAAATTGTTACACTGAACAACGCAAGTTTTTTTGTTATTATTTTATACGCCGCATGATTAACTCTTTCTGCTCCGTTTATTGGAAATAAAATCAATCCCATAGCAATTCTGTTACAAGTGATGAAACTGGCCTTATGAGACCCGAAAAAAAGTGGTAAATGCTTCAAACAAAAAAGGAAAAAAAGGAGTCTCCAAGAGAGGATAGCTCAAAAGCTCAGGTTCTTTGCAGTTGCTCGATGTAAGAAATTTGAGAAAGTTCAGAATAATTTTAATCAAAAACTGTATTCACTTTTGGGCCTTATAGAGTGAACATGTAAATTTGCGTTTAGTTTTTCCACTAAAGTATATCATAGTTATTTCTATTTCAAGAAGTCAAAACAAAAGATTTTTTTTTGTTTTTGTTTTTTACTATCAAGCACTAAGCAGTGTAGCTAAGGTAATTAGAAAGATACATTTGTAGACCAACATTTGACACCAATAAAGGTTTGCTTTTGCATTTCGTTTGCAAAGTCGGTTTTGAACAACATTCATATCGTTCTAAGCAAAATTTTTAATAGAACTAAATAAAAAAATTCAAACTAATTTCTGTTAATTTGGTTTCAAGGACTTAATTCAGATCTTGATACAGAAATTTTCAGCGGAGAAGGCATAAACACTTACTGCATAAAATCTCAACCTACTGCCAAAAGTATGTTTCTCTTGTCTTAAGAAACAAAAGTATGCATTCGTTTTCTGAGAACAAACGAGTGCATAAAAATGAGTGAATAAAAAATGAATGCAAACGAAAGCGCTTACAAAAGTATGCAATTTTGTTTTAAGAAACAAGAGTCTGAACACGTTTTTCAAAAATAGCATATTTTGTAGTGGATAAGCATCAGCTATTTTTTGCATCGAGAAATTTTTGAGAAAAATTTCAGCAAGTGGCGTGGAGAAGTGAACAATTTTCAAAATTCAATACAAACTTTTGCTTATCTCGTTTGAAACGCATGTAAAAACACAAACAAATGACTTTTTTTAAAAAAAATTTACACTAATTTTGTAGTTTTTAATTTTTAATTTCCTTTTGTTTGATTATTCTATGAAAGATACTGCATTCTTGTTTCTCATGTTGCACTACTGTTTTAATTATTGCATCAGTGATTCAAACATTTGCTGGTTTATCAAATAAGGCACGGAAACAAACTACAGAAATGAGTTTTGCGATTAACTAGTGCCTACTTCTCAAAGCAATTCTCCCTGAAAATGTCGACTGCCTTTTAAAGCGTAAAGAACAGCGTTCACATTTATAAGAAAATGCATGAAATTTTCAAAAAGTAAGATAAAATTGAGATTCTTTGAAAATCGTTCTCTCACCTTTTATGTGAAGTACAAAGTGATATTTTTCGCAGATATCAAAGTATTAAATACATAAATTAGCTTGCCTCAATTCAATTTTAAATTTTTTTTAAGACGGATTGAATCTCCGCTTACGCGTCAGCAGCGCGAAACATATTGCGCGTTAATTGTCCCAAAAAAACCAAACTGCCAAGTTTTAAACCACGATAACTTAACAAAAAATGATCATAGGTTTTTCTTTTAATTTGAGCTCAAATTAAACGATACGGTTTGAATGAAATTTAAAAAGTTTATATAGAGCATAGAGTCTCTACCTTTTATATAGCATACAGTGTTGAGTTGAAAAAATAGTACGTTTATAGTTTCGAGATCTATAGAGTCACAAAATATATGCACTAAATGTGAGATCAGCTACGAACTGCTCGATAGACAATATTAGCAATTGCTCTTAAACAAGAGGAGAGGAGCATTAAGGCAAATTATGCACTAATTGCCGGCCAGACACCTCTATTGTTAAACTTGGTATACTTTTGCTTGCATTGCTCAACAAGAAGTTAGTTGAAACTGGGGTTTTTCAGCTCGATCTAGCCACTACTAGATATCTCTCGCTCAGATCTGTGCGCTAATAAATAGAGTCATGGGACAAAGGAATTGCAACGTTTTTGCCATTTTTTCCTCAACTATTCAAAAAGGTCTTAACCGGATAAAAAATTAAAAAACTTTGTTTTGAAGGCGCAAGCCAGCCAGTAAAACATAACTTATTTTGGAGGTGTTCTAGCTGCCGAAACGTGCCCGCAAACAACATAACGAATGAACATTTATAGGCTCAATTTAGTTTTTTAGGTAACTAAAGAACTTGACTTTGTTTTTATGCCGCCGAAAAAAAAGACAGAGACTAGAATTGAAAGAGCTATTCGATCCGGCGTCGAGAAATGCTCATAAATGTTTTGACATTACATAAACTCAAAGTTCGCGGGAGTTTTTAACAAAAAATTCAGCAAAGTTTTCACACAACATGATTGTTAGTAAGAATCTTGTGCATAAATTGGAAATAATTGGCAAACGATTTTTTTTGTAGATTTATTTCAACCATCATCGCAAATTTATTCATGAAAATAGTTCTTTAAAAGACAGTAGTAGTTCTTTCAAATCTGTTGTCTGTCATTTTTTGGCGGCATAAAAAATGAGTCAAATTCATTCGCTTTTGAAAAAATTAACCTGAGCCGATAAATTCATATTCCTTGTGCTTGTTTGCGGGGATATTTACGCATCTAGAACACCTCTAGACGACCTCTAAACGAGTTATATTTTACTGGCTGGCTTACGCCTTCAAAACAATTTTTGGCCCGGTTAAGCCCTTTCAAATAATTTCATCTAGCATATGTAAAATTTTTGATTTTATATGTTAAATAGTTGCTGAGAAAACGGCAAAAAAAATAAGAAAAAATTCGTTCATTTGCTTTTTGAAATCAAAAAGTTGCAACTTCTCTGTCCCGTAACTGTAGATGCAACAGCTTGCAATAAAATAAAAGTCGATCGATAATAAATTTTGGTTGAATTCTTATCTTCTAGCAATTTTTAAAATGGAACCAGTAAGGAGATCGCCATGCGAGATCGTCATCCTTGTTTTCGCCACTCTCTTTGCCGCAGGAGGAATCTCCCTCATATGCATTGGCATCATATATGCCCAAAGGGATTCGGCGGAAAAACAAAACTTATACTTCATTAACAATGGTAGTGGATACCCTCTTCCTGACAATACTTCGTCATCTCCATCAAAACTAACAACAGCACCTGTAAAAACAACAGCTAAACAGACAACTACTAAAAAACAAACTAATTCGCCACCGAAGACAACAGCAGCCACAAAACCAAAGACTACGAAAACTACGACGACTAAAAAAACTACGACAACTACAAAGAAGCCTTAAACTTTGCATTCAAATACGCCTAGTGGGAAATACTACCGCCCAGATCAGTGCCGAGAGTAATTGCAAATATAATAGAAACATTGCATTATCGAATTATCAAAATATCTGCTCAAAAAAGCTCATCAAAGAATAAAAATTTCAAGGATTCGTAGAATGCCCTTATTGACTTGACTACCTTTCAGTGTTGATTTGAGCGATACTTTTTTATGTAAATAAATTGCGTGAACAATAATTTGCAATAGAATTGAATTGAAATAATTTGCAATAGAAATGAATTGAAAAAATGTTTTTCAAATATTCGGACTATGTAGCCTCTGTTTTTTTTTGCTTCGAGTAGTGTGCCGCGGTGAAATGGCTCTTCCACTTTTCACGAGTATGTGACTTTTAATTTTAAACAAGTCTTTAAAGTCTATGGAGTAATTTGTGATAAAATAATTTTAAAAATTAAAGATTGAAACAATTTTAAAAGCAACAAAATTTTCTTCTAATATTTTTGAGAATTGTCCACTTCAGCAACAGCACAGTTCCCTTAGTTCCCTTCACGGTAAAATACATCGTGAGGTAAGAAGAGTCCAGCAACTTATTTATGCTTTCAAAAATTTTACCTCAATCAATTTGGAACCAAATTCAATCGCGCCGTTATATGCAGTTATAGCACAAATTATATCGCGCGTTAATGTACCCAAATTGGCATTTTCGAACCATTATAAAAATTATAAAAAAAACTACAAGTGAAATATATTTTAAAATTTGAGCTCAAGACGAATACTTTTCAGATGGTTTAACAATTCAGTGAAAAGTGGCTAACTAAAAAGTCGTACTTTGTGCGAAGAGAAAAACTACACCTAAAACAAATATTTTTTCCTGTTTTAAACACAAAACTGCCCAGATCAGGGTGAAACAATAAAATTCCGAAATTCTTTCGAATTTAGTTTCAACCTTTTTTCATTTTTTTGGGCTACATGAGAGATTTTTTTTAGCAATGGGGCCAGTAGTTCTGGCGTAACTTTTAATTGATTAAAAAGTTCCCAAATGATCCATTGTTAGCGCTTAACCTTGTTCCCGAATTTTGCGACATAAATTGAACTAACCTCTAGCTGGCTTTTTTTGAGAAATTTTTGTTAGCCCAATTTTAAAATATTGCGTACAACTTAAACAACGTACAACAAACATCACATCGGCAAGCCGGTGTTGATGTCATAGTTTTTGATAAATGAGCAGTTGAATCAGCAACTTTTCAATTTTTTTTCTCGATTTTGAGTTCTGAGGAGGTGGAAATTGATCAGCTTAACTCAAAATTCAAAAACGAACCCGCAATATACTCGTCTTATTAGAAAATTTGAGCTGGTCGCAAACTAAGCTGTTCCAAAAAATAGCAAGCTCATTATGAGGCCAAACTGTGCGTTTTGTGAACTGTAAGCAAAAACCGCTGCAGGTCAAAATCAGATTTGTCGCAGAATCTACAACCTTGCTAATTTTCTTTCATCTTTTTTATTGTTCTGGATTCCACAAACAATTAGCTAAAATACTGTGCCACTCAAAACCGCTCTAAAAACAGATAACTTCGCAGAATCCGCAACACTCGTGGAATCCTTAAAAAAATTACTAAAACATGCGCATAAAAAATTTACGTTGTTGCGGAATCCACAATAGTAAGTGAAATCTGCAAATTTTAAGCGGAATCCGCAAACTGTATGCTGAATCCGCATTTGTTTGTGGATTCCAGTAACAAATATATTAGCGTTTTTCTTAAAAATGTTTGCCGCTTGATAACTAGCGAGTTCAGCTTCAATTACTGCTTGAGTTTAACCCGCAAACCTTCAACCTCAAATCCTTCCACTTAGTTCCTGCCAACGTAATTAACGCCAACTCAAACGTTTGATCGAACTTCTTACCATCTTAAACGTTTGATCTCAACTCTGCCAATTATTCAAACCCCAAACGTTCGATCTCAATATCTGCCAAATGAAAAAATTGAAGTAGGCTATTTCATTGGTTCTGTCAATTGAAATAATTTTTTGAATATGTTTAAAAGGCCATCATTTCAAATTAGAAGAGATAGAAGATAAGAATGATCTAAAATAGTTTGGTGTATTTTCATAACCTTAATAATAAAACATAATCCAAATTCTCCCCCAAATATCCACTCACTGGGACTGAAATATATTAGCCTCATTAAACCTCTCACGTCATTTAACCCTGTGAGTTCTTTCTCAGCTCATCTCAATTACTGATTGTTTGAAACAACTTAAAATATTTGAATTCACTTTCATCTGGTCCAAATACTGTTGATTTGAATTTTTTATAAGTATTTCAGTTCATTCTTATCTCATATCAAAAACTGATTATTTGAAATCAGTCTCAGCTCATTAATCTCGAATGAGGATCTATTCAGTGATGTGCTGTGCGTTGTGTTTCCAAACAATATCAACCCATTAGTCCCACTGATTTTATTCGACAGTTTCCAATTGATCCCAAAAATGCTTGCTGGGAAATTGTCCGTAAGATTAAAAGTGACATTAATTGATTTTTTAAACCAGTGTTATAAAATTTGCTCGTGGATTCCGCTGACACTGATCAAGTTTCGGCCTTTCGGCCCAAGTTTTGGCATTTGCTAATTTTATCTCTAGTTTGTAAATCTTCTTTGCAACAACTGGTTTAGTTCAGAAAATCACTAACATTTGCGGATTCCAGAAAAACTAGGTGTCATCGCTTTTTGCGAGTACGCGACAAAACAAAACTGCCGATAAGTTTTATGTAAAAGGTACTTTTAAGCGGAATTCACGGTAGTTTTGTTTCTGGATTCAACTGACCTACAGAAACCAAAGTGCGCGCCTTTCCAGTGCACATTTTGACATCGTAATGCTTTACGCTGGAGGCAAGCATTTTGCTCTTATTATTACAATAACACAAGCAAAAAAATCTATATTTATACCTAATACAAGTTAGGTATATAAAAATGCAAAAGAATTAATCTCCAAAAGTTTCGAAAATGAGTCAATTTTTCAAATTATATCGCTTATGATGTGGTGGTACAGCGAACGTTTTAAGCCTACTTTATCCGTTGAAACAGAAGTCATTTGACTTTTAAAAACTCTCTTTGTACCAACTAGCTTGAAAACTGTGAGCATTATCGAACCCTAAATATCAAAACTGACCGGTCAAAGATGAAAACACCATTTATAATTTGCTGTTTCTGTATTTTATCAGCTGTAAGTTATGATTTGTTCAGTTTGTTTTTCATCGAAAACAATTTGTTGGAGCTTTAAGTATGTCATATTTAGATATGCCATGCCAGGTCTACCGATACAACGACAGCAGGTTGGTTCTATTTGACAACCAGGGTTGTTTTGGCGCCTATTTTGGCCTAATATTGTCTCTGGTCGAGACAAGCACAAACTTTGTGGCGACCCAAATTCCTCGTTCTGCCGATATAATTGAGCGGAAAGTTTGTTCCAAACATAATTCTCGATCCCCTTAAACCGAAGAAGAAATTAGCAATAACGGTAATTATTGGAAAGAACTCATGACCAGTTTCCTGGAAGACTTTTACCTCGGTAACTAGTCTGTTGCGTACAACATCCCTGGATCTCTTGAACTAATTCCCTCTTTTGTAAAAAGGGGCGGGGAGGGGAGAGATTCGCTGCTAGGTAGGGAAACCACCAACCCCTTCCCCTCAAAACTATCAATATACACGAAAATTTTTTGTTGCAGATATCCACTATGATCATCATGTCAAATTGAAATACTTCAGCAGAACCAGGTTAGTCAGTGTTGAAAAAAAATTAGTCATCATTTTAATATTCAGCGGGTCATCATTTGATGAATAGTCAAAAATTAAACTCAAGGTGAAAGTCATCAAGGCATCTTCACGCATTCTTCAAACATTTTTGAAAAGTTTTGAAACCATCGAGACATAAATAATGATAATTATGAATAACTTTGCTTTTAACTTAACTTGGAAACCTTTCCCTTCGCAAATTGTTTAGCCCGCACTCAGTAGAAAGAGAAAATAATAGATTATAATGGATTTTTATTGTCAGTCTCCATAAATTTAAAAAAAAAGAGATTATAATCGCTTAAAAATAGATTATAATCTTATTATTTTTCGAAACAAAAAAAACCAATTATAATCGATAATAATCAATTATAATAGATTGATTATTGAAAAAATTATAACTTAAATTTTATTGAATTATAATCCATTTTAATCCAAAGCACTTAAAAGACCCTGTTTTGGCGCACAAATTTGGCCAAAACAGGGTCTTTTAAGTGCTTTGGGAGAGCTAGGAAAATCAATTTGGTCGACCTATAAAAAGGTCAATAAAATGTTTGGAAATTTTTTGAAAATCCGCCTTCACGCGTCGAGAAAACCGCCCCTGGTTTACTTGCTTTTTACTGTGTTTTCATGCAGAATAGCTAAATTATAATCTTGTAAAATACTATTTTGATAGAAAACGGATTTTAAGAGATTATAAGAGATTATAAGAGATTATAAGAGATTATAAGAGATTATAAGAGATTATAAGAGATTTTCGGAAAAATGATAATCAATTATAATTGATTTATAAATTATTAAAATGTCACCAAAAATGTTATCATTATAATGGATTATAAACTGTTTAAACATCTAAAATTGGCGCTTATAACTATTTATATTTTTGTTAGAAAAAAACGATTTCAGTGATAATATAATCGATGATTTTCTCTTTTTATTGAGTGCGGGAGAGTTTTAATTGGCCTTGAACACAGTTTTTACAAATAAAGTACTAACTTCTTGTGTAGCCGCAGCTATCCAAAACTAAGCTCGTCACTATATGCTGCGGCTACATGAAAACATACAACCTTTTTGTAAAAACTATATTCAAGGCCCATTAAACTTCTAACCTTTCTAAGAGGGGGCAGTTTTCCAAGTTAATTTAACATCAAAGTTATTAATAATTATCATGATTTATGTCTCGATGGTTTCGAAATACAACTTGAGGCATGGCAGTTGCACAAAATTTCATGTTTTTTTTTGATAGAGGAATCAAAAGATATAAGACGCAACTATGAGTTAGGACCTATAACTATTGATTCCTCGATCTCTCCATAAGAACACCAACATTTTTGCACCTGCCATGCCTCAGGTTTATCCATCATAGTCATTTAGGTGCTAGAACATTGTTAAGTCATAGCTAACTATATAATTTTCAGTGTCGTATTCTGTCACTGTCACATACATGCCAATCCAAAACATTCAATCTAATTTTGCACTAACTCTCAACCACTCGATGATCATTACAAGATAATAATTATCTATATTAATTTGAATCAATTCTATAATTTTTACATAGTAATTCAAAATTATTTGTTTTTATTGTTTTTATTTGGAAAACATAAGCGTTATTTGATGGGGCAGCCAGCAGCCAGCAGCCCCTTATTGTTCGGAAGATTGAACAGATTTATGCGGATTAACTCTATTCTGACAAAAAAAATCATCTTCACAACTGACTTATCTGCGGGAAACCTGGCTAGATCAACTTTTTTTTGCAGTTACCTTTAAGGATGATTGTAATTCAAATGACTCATTGGTGGATCCGTAACCAGTCCTTGATTATTCTTCCCCGAAACCGGATTCTATTCCTGGTATGAAGACGGCTAACAAAACGGGGAACCGAATCACTCGAGATATAACAGCAGTAGGAAAAGTCAAAAAATCAAGCGACGAACGCAGAAAAAAATGCTCGAAGATTAGCACAAATGTATTTCATCACTAGGCAGAGAACCGGGTGAAATCGCCATTATTTTTCTCTCTCAGTTTGGAGGAAAACACTATACGCAGAAGTTCTCTCACATAAATAAGAACACGGTCAGTTTTGAAAGGTTTTGCGAGTCAAACGATGATTTATTTCAATAAAAAAAAACTGTATTGTATTAGGAATGCAAAGGTATAATTCAAAGCAAGGCGAAAAACAAGGCCTGGAAGGATTCCTTCATTGACTCGCAGATCAAGAGGTGAAGTGCGGCTTGGTGAAGAAGGTGAAGCATTAAAATCGGAACTCCATCGAGGAAGGGGTAACGCAACGGCGCAAATCTCTAAAAGCAAAAACAAAGTTAAGCTGGTCAACTCAGTAAATTTTAACTCGAATGCTACGCGCATAAAACCAGAAAAATTTTTATATGTTCAAGCCAGAAACAATGCATATAAAACGATTTCATAGGGCAGATAAACTCAATTAGAGATGGACATCGCCAACCCACAAACTCGAAAAAATGGCCAAAGCGATCTACTTCTCCGGGAACAAGTTCTCCAGGGAACATGAAGAAGTTTGCCCAGCGAAAAAAAATCATATGCAGGAACTACAAAAAAGAGCATTTTTGCAAACTTTTGTGATGAAAAATTCTGGTAGCCAATGTTGACTCAGAACTTGAGGACGAGGAAGATACCAAATTTATTGATACAGTCAGTGATCCCGACTATTCAATGATGATATTACCTGAGGTACTTCTGAAGAATCTGAAGTTGCTCAAGAACTTAGAGGTCATTTTTTCTGCGACCGGGAAGACAAAGCCTTAGAGGCATCATACTCGCAGCAAAGTGTATATTCGGCACTACGGTGGATACCGGAAGTTGGGCTCTTTGTCCACCAATCTTGTGACAGACAACCTGATAAAGTCAAACTAACCAGCGGTAGTTCGAATTGTTTCTCAGGAACCAATACGATCAACGTATGTAGACTATCACTACTTACCCATAAAGCTTCATGGCAGAAAAATTGTCGATATGAAATCTAACATTTTGGAGACAAAAGAAGCCAAACTAATTATTAGAGAAATTAGGGAGAAGATGTCTCTTAAGATTTGACTCTTACTCGAGCTCAAAATTCTTATATTTTGGACCAAATTACCCACGAAAACAAAATTGTTTTGAGCAGAAGTAATTCACCAAAAAGTAACTCAAGTTATCAAAAACCTGAATCGGCTTTCAACTCATAAAATGGTCACCCAGTTCAAATCGCCGCTAATACCAATCCAAGATTAGGAATGAAAGGGGCCCAATTATATATTCAAGCCAAAGCAGGCGAGGAAATCAAAAACCTGAATAAAAAAGCGTATTGTCAAGCTTGATAAATACACAAGTGAATAAATCGTTGCCACTGAGGTAATCAAGACTACAATGGATGGTACGTTTGAGCTAGTAAAAGTGACTATGACTGCACATTAACACAAAATCCAGTATCAAACGCTAAATAGAAAAGAATTTCTTGTCTCTACCGCTCAAAACATCATCTCAAAGAGACCCAAACAAGTATTTTTTACATCCAATGCATCCTCTTCTTCTTAAATCTCTATGCATAGAGATTTAAGAAGAAGAGGATGCATTGGATGTAAAAAATATGGTCAGGTTTAACTGCAACCTCAAAATTGTTTGTGGCAAACTCATTGGTAGATACAGATTCAAGACTGGTTTATATGGCCGCTCGGGTATGCCAAAAGAATTTCAAAAAACTATGGCTAACACTCTTTAAGAAATTGTTGAAATATTCACTTTTTTTGAGCGAGTTTCATAGCTAGTAAATGCACGATTGAAGACCACAATCACTTTCAAAAACTGATAGAGAGATTAGACGAACAAAATTTTGCTTTGAAACTTTCAAATAATGAAATTTCAGTTCCAAAGTTGTCTTGACTAGAGTTCGACAGTTGAAAATATAAAACGTGGTGAACATAATTTGGATCATTTTAACAATTCCCCCCACCTATGTTACCTTGTAAAGAATCCCCCCCTATAAAAACACATTACATTTATGCTCAACTGGATTGGTTTAGTATTTCTCAGAAATTTGTTCTGTCGCATTCCTATTGGTTGACGTTATCATTCATATTGGTTGACTTTATTTCAATTCGCATTCCTATTGGTTGACGTTATTTCAATAAACTTCTTCCAAACCTTGTTAACTACTTCCCCCCTTATTGCAATAGGGGGGGGGAATAGTTAACATGATCCCATAATTTAATCCAGCTCATTGAAGCAATTCTCTTACAGCGGTTCATATTAAATTTACAGGCATATGCATAGCCATTCAGGTCATGACTTGAAAGTGAAACCAAACAAAAATAAGCCATGTAATTTTTTTAAATACTTAATCGCTATTGTCACAAATTTTTTTGGGACCAAGTTAACATCCTCCCCCTAAGCACTTTTAGGGGGGAGGATGTTAACTTGGTTCTAAGTTGGGAATTTTCAGCCAATCAGAATCGAACATTTTACATGCAGCGCTTAGCAAATTTAATTTAAATTTAGCGCTGGGGTGGAGGATCTTAACTTGGTCTGTTTGGGGGGAGGATGTTAACTTGGTCCGATTTTTGATTATGACTCGTCGAAAGTTTGCAGAGTCAAATTTAACGCCGGTCACAAAGTTCTTACAGCAGCTCTTGAGAAAAAAGTGGAAAATGGTATTTGAGAACTGATCGCAATTGCATTGCGTTTTCTTAACCAACAAGAACAAAAGTACAACACCATGAATGAATTGGATATTTTGGCGACTGTATGGGCAAGTAAGTGTTTCAGAACCTACTTGATGGGACATCAATTCGACTTACTTACAGACCACAAGACTGTTTTTTTAGCTTTCTCTCAAAATTGAGAAAACCAAAATTAGCAGTTCCGACTCGCGTGGTGGGCAGACAGGCTGATATCAATCGATTTTAAAATCACACCCATAGCAGGTTCAAAAGTAGGGATAAAAGAATTTTATATGCCGAAGACAGCACAATTAATCACTCCATTCTTCATTAAGGAAAGGGTGTTTTTTCTACCTCAGCTGGATATCACGTTTCAACACTGTCATTAAAATTTTCTGCCAGTAAAATCAAGATCTGGGATGAGTTTCCACAGATTTATTATGCGGACAATTCCTTTTGGCCACAAAACCGCGGACAATTCCTTTTTTCCCATAAAATTTCAATCAAATCAAATTCGAGTCATCAGTTTAACGCACATTTGGGACTAAACTGAACTTGAGGCGGCGCAAGATTCAACCAAACAGCTTTCTTATTGTTCCTACTTTCGATACGAAAGTAACGGAATATCTGTGCTCGGGGTGGGTTTTTTTTTTCTTCAGACAAATTTAGACTTTTTAACCAGACATTTTTGACGGAATTTTTTTTATCATTCGAAAGGTATTGATGTCTTGAGCTTAAATTTGAAAAGATATTTCACCTGTGATCATTTTTCGTACAGTTATGGGGGTTTAAAGATAGCCATTTCGGCCAATTTGGGACAATGAACGCGCGATATATTTCGCGCTATTAAATTGGTTGAAAGAAGCTTATTTGTCATAATTGATTTGTTACAATGAGCGAAATCTGTTTTTTTTGTATTTTATATGGCGTGTGGGGGGATGATTTCATAAAAAAGTTTCATTTTTTTTAGAAAAAAAATTTTTTTTTCTTTTTATTTTATTACATTTAATTTTTTATGTACTACTGCTCCATAAACCTTAAAAGGCAGTTGGAACATTCAGGGCTTCGCCCTGATACGAGCAGTCCTGGTTTTTTTTTGCGGTTGAGATACAAGAGATAAATGAAAAAAAGTTATCCACCACAGGAGGGATACAGAATACATTTCTTACCGACGACTCTGTTCGTGTCAAGTGTTATTTCGGCCCTTTGTAACTTAGATTTAGATAAATAGTTTATTTCACCATAAAAAAAGGTGACAGCGAGAAAAGGAGTAGGTCACTGGAAAGAACGATATTACAAGTGAAAACGGTAGGAGATAACGAGAGCAAAAGAACAAATCGATAAAAACTAATACAGTTCCCAGAGGATTGCATTATTGTAAAAAAAACTGACTAGGACGGGTTGGAGCATTTAAGTAGCAGAGCAAATGGCAAAGCAATAAAATATATGCCCGCTGATGCACAGAAAATTAGTAAACAAGAATTCCAAGAAATTTCATGGCAAGAACTTCGAAATCTCTCCAGAATTTTTAAAGCTAAATGAGAAATTGCAACTGAAAATTGACGTTACAATGTCTGATGGTAAGTTAAATAAATAGAAAACTTCTGGGTAGAGTTTAATGACCCATTCAGCGGTTGCTAACAAAAACCTTTTATTTCTCCAAGAATACATCAATCATCATACCACACCCAAATTGTATAAAAAAATTGGCAAAATATGGTAATAGGAGAAATGTTTCACCCATATTTTGTTCAGTTGCAGACCACCGTGGTTATGGTTTGATGGTTAAGTCCATTGAAACTATTAAACGGAAATTGGGAAGCATACAACTGGACTCCAAATTTAAGGACTGCCGTGATCTTTGATGATATAATAATTTCCAAAAACAGGAATTCAGATTGTTCTCCGATTGAAATTTAATTGACTTGAAAACCTTATAGAGTTGCCATTAGCTTGAGATAATAAGTACAACAAATCTATTGTGAGGACAATACGTTAGACCTCCCAATGTTGAAAGCAAACATCATCAAACTTGTGACAGTAGGCCTCGCTTGAATTTTGTCAAGCAACAGAGGTTCAGCCGCGAGGCTTCTCCACTTAAAAGACAAACTAGAAACCTGCTCAAAGACATTTTTTATTACGGGACAATGGAGACCCTGACAAAGTCGGACCACAGCTGGAAAAAAAAACAGTTATTTCTGTTATCACAATGGGATTGCTCATCATCTACCAGCACGCTCACTGGGAAAAACCCCGGTCTAGCCGATAATTTGGTGGTAAATCTGAATCACGGGACTCAAAATTATTGCGTGGGATATCGGGGTCAACCTCAGCTGCCTCTCTTGCAATCTGAATCACAAATCGCATATAAAATAGAGTTAAACCTTTACTCATGAACCGTCACGGCTTCTAGTATATCGGATATATTTTAAAAGAAAGTCATATTCAAAACAAACCGGGACGAAATTGTTAAAATTACCGGGAATATTATGGTAACAGAAAGAGATAAAGGATAACAGAAAAAATTCTTTTACCTCATATCTATCAATTTTAATTCTCAGCATTTAGACAGACAGAGTCAACACAGCATCTCACAGCAATCAGCTTAGAGGCCAGAACCCTACGTTTTTTGACAGCCAACTGCGATACTCCTTTAAGTCGATTGAAGAACCAGTTTCCTCAAAGTATCCGTCACCGTTGAAGACCATTGCAATTTCGTTAGCCGAGATGTCTTTAACGTCACCTTCGCCCAAACTTTCTCCGAAGAAACCGAGACTGCTTCATATTGCAGTTCACAAGCCGCCACAATTCCAGCCAAAGCAATAAATCAACAAAATTAAAATTTATTTTTTTTAAACCTGTTTATTCTAAAATCCCTCTTAAGTCAATCGGGCAATGTCATGCCTCATGTTTATCTATCCTAGTCATTTAGATGTTGGAATTTTGTTACGCTTTAGCTATCTATAGCCCTTCAGTGTACCAAGGTCAAGTACCTGCCAATCCAAAACATTCTTTTGGCGCTAGTCCTCTTACGCTCGATGACTACTGAAAGATGATAGTTACCAAATTTTTTCAAATCGATTTTATGATTTTTTTCTACTTCTTCAGATCTAAACAATTCTGTTTTTCATTGCTTTTTGTTAGGAAGTTTTTGGCGGTATTTCAGCGCCTAAATTGGTTGGTAATTTTTGAGTTCTAAGGCCTCAAGCTGATTTTTTTTTCATTTTTGAATATTGGCTCACAATGCTCGAATTTGATTGCGTGAAATTACTTCCAGCTAACGAATTACAACAAAAACAGAAGCTCAATCAACATATTGATGAAACTGTAGCTTTACGAATTACATTTATCCAAAAATTTAAACAAGACTGCTCGTATCAGGGCGAATTCCTGAATGTTCCGACAGCCTTTTAAGGTTTATGGAGCAGTAATAAAAATTAAATGTAGTAAAACAAAAAGAATTTTTTTTTAAAAATTTGAAATTTTTAAATAAAAATCATCCCCCACACGCCATATAAAGTACAAAAAGATAGATTTTCCTTCTTGTAACAAATCAGTTATGGCAAATAAGCTTCTTTCAAACAATTTGGAACGATTTCCAAGACGGATGAAATCTCCGCTTACGCGTTAATAGCGCGAAATATGTCGCGCGTTCATTGTCCCAAATTGGCCAAAATGGCAATGTTTAAACCCCCATATTTGTATGAAAAATGATCATAGGTGAAATATCATTTCAAATTTAAGCTCAGGACATCAATACCTTTCGAATGATATAAAGAAATTCCGTCAAAAATGTCTAGTTAAAAATTCGAAATTTGTCTGAAGAAAAAAAAACCCACTCCGAGCACAAATATTCCGTTACTTTTGTATCGAAAGTCGGAACAACAAGGTAACAATGAAAGAAAGCCAATTTGTTAAAAAGTTAGGAACCACTCGTAGTTGTATAGGAGTGTACTTAAGCTAAGAATAGATTAAGATTACGGATGATTAAGATTCCTACTAAAAACAGTAGGCTTTTATTTAAGACTAAATAAAAGACGGTGATGCTAACTAAAGTAAGAGAGGTTTACAAGATTGAATTGGTTTCGGTTTGTTTGTTACGTATCATAAAAGATAGTGGCCAATTCCGAGTCTACCAAAAGCCGTTGCGCTTTTGGCAGGTGTATAAATTAACAACTTAAAGGTCAACGATCAGTAAAGATCAGAGGTTAAATGAACAAACAATAATACTTTTATATTCCCCGCGAAAATTTATCTATAATCTATCCCTTTCGCCTCACAAGAGGAGAACAAAACAAAAGTAAATAAGCGCTAGAATGAATGACTAAGTAGGCGCATTGTCTAGGACCCCCGATAGTGGATCTAGAACAGTAGGAACACAGACTTGGTGAAGCACCGAGGACCAAGAAAGCGTATTGATACTAAGTAAATTTACACGGTTGTCAGGTCGAAAGAGCGGGTGTACGGTACGGAAAAGACCAATGAACGGACCCGGTGGGCCGGAAAGCATGTTCATCAGCAATAACAAAAATTCAAAAACAAACCACCTTAGATCGAATAGTATGTTCTCGTCGGGTGAAATAAATGTAGACTGGTTACTATGGGCGAGCAAGAAACTGGAATAGCACCAGGGTAAATTGAGCAGTAAGGTAGGCAGCGAGTTATCCTTAGAATAGTCAAAATAAGTGGGTAATACTAGGATGGATAAATCTAATGGTTATCCGGTGGTAGCGCCCAATGGGTGAAAAGAATTTTACCGACATTTTGGCGAAATTATATGGCTAAAGCAAGGTTACAAGTGTGACCAATCAACTTATTAGCTTAATATGACAGCACTGAAAGTTTGTATGACTCTATAGCAAAGGAATGTTAATAGCATTCGGCAATACACAAAATACTAAAGATACTAAAAGTTTTGTAAAGAAGTTTTTGAGAGTTCATGAACGTTTATGATAACATCTGGATTGGAGCTCCTACATCTAATTAGTTTCCCGATTTGCTGCCTTGTTTATTGTCCATCTCCTTAACTCCTCCAGCGTCATTGGCCGTCCAAGGAGTTCTATCGCCGAAATGATAGAAGAGGTGTTCAGCCAGTCTGGGTCAGGTACAATGGGGACAAATGTAGAAGTTGAGGTTTCATAAGATAGGCCCGATGGGTTGAATTTCGTGGAACAGACATCAGGACTAAATTTGACTTTCTTTTCGGGAGTCTTTTGATCATCTGTTTTCGAGGGCTTCGGGTCACTTGGGTACGCATAGTTTTCTTCCCGCAAGTGAACTATAGTAGGACGCGATGATGAAGGTGGTGTTAATGTTGTCAGGTCTACTAGGTCGACATGATGGCTTTCCATTTCTACGGTAGTTGCTTCTAATGTTGAACATGCTGGGACTAAACTAGGTGAACCAAATTCTGGAGCATCACGATCTTCATCAGTTAAATCAACTACACTGGTGAACACTCTCTCACCTAGCATCTTGGGAGGCTGCCTAGTTCGCATAGGTCTGGTGTTCTGACGTGTATAAATTTCTGACAATTTTTTTTGAGGGTGGTGATTTCATTGGTGATGACGCCTTTCTTTTAGCGGTACCGGACAATTTCTGTGTTTTCGTGGTACGGTCAGAGTGTATTTGTTTGGATTCCGTCCCCGCCATGGCGATTGATTCTTCAGCAGACTTGGAAAACTCTCCTCCGGGATTCTCTGGGAGAAATGGCATTTTTTTACACGCTTTATTGGCCTCCTCTATAGTGTCCAAGTGAATCAACTGTGGGATCGCTTGTGAGTCTCTTTCATTATCGCCAGAATCTAAGTCGATCAAAGGAATCGGATCTAAATCGACCTTCTGATCAACGTGGTCTGATATTTCTAGCTTAGGATCTGTTCGTTCGGAGATTAGGTGTTCGTCTGATTTTGTAGCTTCGAGTAATGTTTTATCCTTGAGGTCTTTTAGTGAAATTAAGTCGCTATCGTTGTCGTCTGAAATCTCTTCATGTGGTTCGATCATCACTCCGAGTTCATTTAAACGACTTTTATGAAGGTCGGCTTTGCCCGACGGGCTTGATTCTTGGTCACTTTCGAGGCCTATCGGGGTTCTCAGTCTCTTTCTCTGGTCTTCTTCCTCTCTAAGAAGAGTTTCCCTCGAGCTGTTCATGGCCGCGTTTCGTCTCGCAATATCAAGCTCTTCGAATTTCCACTGAAGATTTCTTTTCTTTTGGGTTGTTCTTGAGCTTTTAAATCCGACATTTCTTGGTGGTTTTGCAGTTTTCCTCAATCCTTTAGTCGCATAAAATCTAACCAGTTGGTCTCGTTTTCTTGGACTTGGTTTCTTCTGAGTGCACTGTCTTTTAATGGCTAAATCAGATTTAAGTATTATTTTACCATTTTTTAAAGTCACAGTGTGATCTGATTCCCTTACGATTTCGTCCTTGAGTACTCTATAGTATGGTTCATTTTTTGTTCTATCTTTGATTTTTCGATAAACAATGGTCTTTCCTGACGGGTTGTTCAGAATTGAGTCCTTTATGCCCAAGGCATCTCTTTTTTCTGACCGAGAGAGCACTTTTACTGGGGATCCAGCACTGGTTGGTACATATCTCACAGCATTTGAGATATCCTCCGAGGATGATGAGTTTTCATCAACATCTCCATCTTCTATATCGTCGGGGGCGTCCCAGTCGTGTCTTCGCTCTCGGCTCATTAGTTTTTTGCCCTTATCTAGACATAACAAAGTTTTATTCCAATCAAGGTTATTCGAAGAGGGTGATTTGACCAAATTATGCCAGATGGTGTTAGGGGATCTACCAAAATGTGCTTCGAAAGGAGAGCAGTTAAGCGACTGCTGGGTTACTGTTCTTAGGCATTTTATTATTTTCAGGAGTGCAGATTCTAGTGAAGGTTTTGGACGTTCTTGTGCCATAACCAAGAGTCTTTCCTTAATGGTCCTGATTAGACGTTCCACTAGTCCGGTAGCTCTATGATCACCCACTGGGCTAAATATCACCTTTATGTTGTGATCGTGGCAGAATTCTCTAACTTCCTTGGAGATAAAACCAGATCCTTGATCTGTTCTAATGGTTCTAGGTATCCCGTGTAAAGCAATGTATTTACTAAGGAAGTTTATTATAGATTTGGCCGATGTGCTGGATGTTATTTGAGCTGATGGGAATTTTGAAAATCTGTCAACACACACCAATATGTATTTTTTTGTTCCCCATACTAAAGGTAACGGACCGGCGAAGTCTAATTCCATTTCTTGGTTTGGCTCTTCGACCATTGGGAGTTCCCCTAGGGTATTGTGTTTTATAAGAGGTTTCAAGTTTTTACCTGCTTTCACGCACTCAATACAGTTCTCGCCGTGGACTTGGATTTCACGGTAAATTTTTGGCCACCAGATGTATTGAGTACATCTGGTGGCCGAGAACACCAGACCTATGCGAACTAGGCAGCCTCCCAAGATGCTAGGTGAGAGAGTGTTCACCAGTGTAGTTGATTTAACTGATGAAGATCGTGATGCTCCAGAATTTGGTTCACCTAGTTTAGTCCCAGCATGTTCAACGTTAGAAGCAACTACCGTAGAAATGGAAAGCCATCATGTCGACCTAGTAGACCTGACAACATTAACACCACCTTCATCATCGCGTCCTACTATAGTTCACTTGCGGGAAGAAAACTATGCGTACCCAAGTGACCCGAAGCCCTCGAAAACAGATGATCAAAAGACTCCCGAAAAGAAAGTCAAATTTAGTCCTGATGTCTGTTCCACGAAATTCAACCCTCAATTTTCGGCCACCAGATGTATTCAATTTGTTCTGCCATTTCTTTCAAGATGTTAAAATTCGTAAAAAAATCGTTTAATTTGCAAGATGAGTCACACTGTTCTGTTCGCGAGTGAGAATTTTGACACACTGAAATATTTGAATAGTTAGCTATCGCTTGGAAAGTTTCGGCGGCATTAGCAATTCGATTCTCACGTTCTATTTCTTGACTGGTCATATGATCTGTTGACTGGCCAATCGTATTACAGGAAGTGACGTCATGTGCTAAGAAATGTTGAGAGAATTTATTTCTTATTTGCGCCCACGAATTTTTTGGCATTAGATGATCAAAACCTAGGAGCGTACTAATCTGATTTACTGAAGCGATAACAAACTTTTCGTCATCCAGAGAAACTGGTACGGGTTCACCCGATGGGTGTCGGGATATATAATCAACAAATCCCATATCTTTACCGGGTAAATGTTCTACAGTAAAGTCGAACGGTAAAAGTTTATCCGCCCAACGTGCTCCTATTAGGGCTTTGTGGTCTGTTAAAATTGAGAATTGTTTACCCAGTAGGTAATTTTTGAAATGATCTAGTGCCCACACTAATCCCAGTAGTTTGAGTTCATTAGTGCTGTATTTTAATTCGGCAATATTCAAAAATCTGCTAGCAAACGCTACTTTCTTCCAATTCCCCCGATGGTCTTGTTCGATGGACGCGCCCAGTCCTAAATGTGAGGCATCGCATTTCACCCGAGTGTTCAGTTTTACATCGAAATGGTGGTTCGTCACCGTATTACCAATTTCGTTCTTGATTTTTTCAAACGCTTCCGTATGTACTGAGGACCACTTAAATGGTTTATTTTTTTGCATAAGTTCTCTGAACGGTGTTGATAGGGACGCTAGGTTTGGTATAAACTTATTAAATTGGTTAATCGATCCCATTAATGATCTGATATCTTTGATGCAGTTTGGTTCTTTTAGATTTCTAATTGCGTCAGATTTATGTATTAATGGTGTCGTCCCTTTTGCGTCGATTCTGAATCCCAACCATTCTATGTTGTGGGTTAAAAATGTGCATTTTTCCCATTTTATGGCTAGTCCCTCGTCATCTAGCGTTTTTAACACATTAATGACTAGCTTTTTATGTTCTTCCTCGCTACCCACGGTGGCGATTAGGATGTCGTCAAGATAACAATGGGTATTTGGTATTTTTTCCGTCAAACGGTCCATTATTCGTTGAAATTCATTAGGCATATCGCCTAGCCCGTAGAATCCGGTTTTGAAACGGTATGAACCCGTTACTTCTCCCCCCACAATGTTAAAATTACACTGATTGCTTGCCTTTTTAGAAAGCGGTATTTGGCTGTAGGCGTATTTTAAATCTATCGATGAAAACCAGATGTTTCTTTGATCGTGGCCGCTAATAGTAACTGCTATGTTGTCAATTAGTTCAAATAGATTCGGCATTTGATATCTATTGCGAAATATCTGTTTGTTTAGTAGTTTTGAGTTCAATGCTAGTTTGATTGATCCGTCCCTTTTTGCTGTAATCACGATGGGGGAAATAAAACAATCTTCAGAGCATCTAGATAGTTTTTCGATGTGTCCGTCTCTTAATAATTGGTCGATACATAGTTTGACTTTGGGGAGAAGATGGATCGGGATACGTTTCCCTTTTACCTGTATCGGTTTTATCGGTTCGTTAAAATAAGTATTAACTACGTAGTTTTTTGATCTACCAGTTCTTTTTATGAGGTCTGAAAAGTGCTTTGATATGTATAATTTAAACTCACTTTGAGATGGTGTCTCTTGGTTTTGATCCTGTTGGTTGTCCGATGCGAATTTTATTTGATTGACGTTTATCCCAATGGGTGATACTTTCTGATCTTCCCGTGACTTTAACCCGTTGGGTGGAGGTTGTTTCTGAAATACTACAATGCCCAAATTCGGTAAGATGTCGTTTCCTAGTAGATTTCTTTCAGCCCCTTCAGTGATAAAAAGTTTTTGGTCATTAGCCTCCCATCCTTTCGATCGGATTTTCACTCGAACTCTTCCAATGATATTGATCGTACTCCCGAAGCCCTGGTATGCTTTCTTTGTTATTTCGTCCACAGGTTCTAGCTTTAAAAATCTATCTCGTATCTTCAATTCGTGTAGTAGGTCTTTTTTCATGAAGGAAACTGGACTTGCGGAGTCAATTTGAATCTCGGTGTAGTAAGGGTTGAAATTTCCCAGAGATACTTTTAGTGTCTTTTTCAATTCTAATCCTTCGTGATTAAATACTGTTCTCACTCCACGCTCTATTTCGTCTTCTACGGCATTTATTTGATTATCTGTGTCAACGGCTAGAACTAGGAAGTCGTCTAAGTTAACCTCAAATTCGGGATTTTCCTGCGGGTTGGTCCGGATATTTTCGTTTTCTTGGGGTACACGATTCTGATCGACGATGTTAGTTTGTGTTTTTGCTGAACTCCTACAGTGTTTGGTAAAATGTCCTTTCCGTCCGCACGTATTGCAGTTTCTATCTCTAGCCGGGCATGTGGATAGGTGTCCTTTTTTGAATTGCTGACCGCAATTGCGGCATTTGTTATTTTCGACGATATTTAGGGTTGGTTCGTTCTTCACGTATTGTGGTCTTGGTCCTGGGTTGTAAGTTGGGAATTTTAGATACTGTTGATGGATTTTAGTACCTTTTTCATGAACTAATACGTAAGATAGTACGTTTTCTGGGGTCAAATATTCTATACATAGTTTCTTTTGGATCTCGACATTTCTCATGTTTGTGATGAAAAAGTCTCTTACTAGTTCTGACTCGAGTTCCCCCAGTTTACAATTTTTTGCTAGTTCTGAAAGAATTTCATGGAATTTTTCTAAGGACTCATGTTCTTTCTGTCTTCGGCCAAAAAATTTAAACCTTTCGTATGTTAGGTTTGTAGTGATCGTGAAAGTAGTTTTTAATAGTTCCCAAAATTCTGCGAAATTGATATCCAGAATTCTTTTGCCAGGATTTTTATGAGAGAAGCATTTCTGTCCTTCTTTTCCGAGTGCTAGGTATAACTGTGATTTTAGCTTCTTGTCAATGTCTCCGATTTGAAGTCCGTTAATTTTGGCGTTATCTTCCGCCCTTCTCCTTCTTAATTCTTCGTTATAATTTTGTACTGCTACTCTGTGATGTTCCTCTTTTTCGGCCCGACGGGCCTGATCCTCGGATGGGTCCGGTGGTTCTGCCGTAGGGTAAGTTAGTTCGTTTCTTATCGGTGGGTTAATTACATCTTCGATGTCTACGGAGTCTTTCGCAATAATTGTCAATTGAAACTTTTCCACCCACCGTTCCCAGTCATGTTGATTTTCGTTTGATGAGTTGTTCCAAAAAAACTCTAATCCACGTAGATTCGATTCGTTAGACTGCGCCATGTTAAAAAATTAGGATACCACTCGTAGTTGTATAGGAGTGTACTTAAGCTAAGAATAGATTAAGATTACGGATGATTAAGATTCCTACTAAAAACAGTAGGCTTTTATTTAAGACTAAATAAAAGACGGTGATGCCAACTAAAGTAAGAGAGGTTTAAAAGATTGAATTGGTTTCGGTTTGTTTGTTACCAATTCCGAGTCTACCAAAAGCCGTTGCGCTTTTGGCAGGTGTATAAATTAACAACTTAAAGGTCAACGATCAGTAAAGATCAGAGGTTAAATGAACAAACAATAATACTTTTACACAATTTAAGCCAGGGTGGAAGTAATTTCAAACTGTTAATACAAGAACTGTTTATTGAAAACTGTCTCATCTAGAATTTATCTTCTATCTATTATTTGTTCCGAAAAAAAAACATGATACATTTTGAAATTTCAACCAGACTGCTTGTATCAGGGGAAACCCTGAATATTCCGACTGCCTTTTAAGTCTATAGAGCAAAAAATAACTTGAAAAAACTAAATTTAATAAAATAAAATTAAAAAAAAAACTTGAGATAGATTTTTTATGAAAATCATCACCCCACACGGCATATAAAATTCAAAGTGATAGATTTCGCTCCTTGTAACAAACAAACTATGTCAAAATGTTTGACAAATTATGCTTTGAAAGCCCCCTGTAAAGTTTTTCATTATGCAGGTAATTTTTTTACAGGAATTATTTTGTCCTTTTTTGCCATTTTGTGTTTTTTTTTTTTACAAAAAAAAATAATTTTCTTAAATTTATTTTTTCAATTTTTGATTTATTGTTTTTTCAGTAGCTGGCAGCCATAATAACTATTGCTTGTGGCAATTGATGCGAGGCTCCGTTTTGCCTCTTTGGCAAACTTTCTATTGCTATATTTTTTCATTGCAAAAAAAAGAAGCTGGTTAATGAGCTAGTGGCACAGAATGGTCAGACCACGTTTTCACAAAATGTATGACAATTATTCCAGCTGCTCTTTTTGGATAGCATATAGGTATTAAAATTCAAGTAACAGTCATTTAAAAAGGCAAATTTGATTTCATTTAAGAATCTAATCAGCTCTTTTTTTTATCTCCAAAGAGTCTTCATTTCATATCTCTAGCAACTTAGCCTGAAGCGCTTTTTTACTATCAAAAAATTGAAACTCAAACAACAAACTTGCTAAAATTTTTAGTATCCAAGGAAAAACAAGAATGTTTTATCTGACTTGTATCCTTGACTTTCATTGAGAGTGGTTTTTGTCGTAGACGAGTAGTGGGAAAATTAAGTACAATCATATGATTAACTTCATCAAAGCATTTATTATAAAGCATATAATACAAAACAAGACTGCTCGTATAAGGCCGAAGCTCTGATTGTTCCGACTGCCTTTAAGGTTTATGGAGCAGTGGAAACAAAACAAATAAATGCAATAAAATAAAAAGAAAGTTTTTTTTCTAAATTTTGAAGTTTGCTTTGAAAATCATCACCCAATACGCCATATCAAGAACAAAAAAATAAATTTTGCTCCTTGTAACAAATTAATTATGGCAAATAAGCTTCTTTCAACCAATTTGGAATGATTTCTAAGACGGATTAGGTCTCTGCTTACGCGTTAATAGCGCGAAATGTACCGCGCGTCAATTGTCACAAATTGGCCGAAATGGCATTTTTTAAACCCCCATAACCTTACAAAAAAAGATCACAGACGAATTATCATTTCGAGTTAAGTATAAAAAAAATCACGTCAAAAATGGCTAGGTTAAAAGTCGAAATTTGTCGAAAAAAAAACCCACTCCGAGCACAAATATTTTGTTACTTTCGTATCGAAAGTCGGAACAACAATGTAGCAATGAAAGAAAGCCAATTTAAGCCAGGGTGGAAGTAATTTCAAACTGTTAATACAAGAACTGTCTATTGAAAACTATCTGATTGTGCCATTCTGCCAGATGACACAGCACAACCTTCCGGCGACGTAAAAAAGAACGACTAAAGGCCTTATGAACGAAAAAGTGTTGCGAAGGAGGGTCAGAATGTTCTAGAATTTTTAATTTTAAAATTTCGATTGAAGAGTGAACATTTCTGAGAAATAGAAAAAGACGGCCATTTTGACTAAAAAAGACGGGAAAACACAACGACGCCAGATATTGTGAAGAACAGTCGTACCAGAGACAGGAAAATTACGAAGCCTCTTATCGTGGCAATAACACACGATAAGAACCTTAGCGACGGAAATTTGTGGAGAAGGAGGCTTCAGTGGGGGAAGAAATATACCACGGGACCCTCCCGGGGCACGAAAAATAAGAGATAAGAGTGTTATCTCCAGAATATTACGGGAGCGGAGGCTTGGTCCCCCAGAGACTGTTCTATGTGAAGGGACTGTGTAGACCAACTTTATAGCTGCTGTAATGTCATAGATCTTAATTAACACCGTTATTGTTTAATATTTCAGAGTATGAGTAGCTAGAAAAAGGAAAGGGTCAATCCATCTCCAATGGATTTAATATAGAACTGTCACACAAAAACATATTAAAATAGGTTGTTCGAGCCGTGTTTTTAATGACAACCACGTAGTCTGAGGATCCGAGACTCAGCTATGTGGTTGTGTTCGCATGTAAACGAAAGCTGATCAAAAGTCGTTTGACTGATGGCCTAAAAATGGTAACTTTTTACTTTGCCCTAAACAGACCAGAAAATCAACTGGCAAGGTCGAGACGGTGAAAAACGAGTAGAACTAAGGTAACTGACGCCTGCCAGTCGTTAATAGGTACTTTTTCTACGCTCCGTCGCTGTGTAGTATTTGGGCGAATGTTACATAGACGTTTTTATGGCGCTCCTGGGTGGGCCTGTTAAAGGCATGAAACCATCATGATCAGCAAGCGTTTCAGCGACGTACCCTCCGCTCCGGGCGTATGCCCGAGTTAGAGGCCTTAATGACCGTTGTTGTACTAGGGGGAAGGTGCGTACCCTCCGTCTAGTACAATTTAGCTTTTTAACTTAGTTAACACCGAAAATTCCGGGGGCCGGAGGGTTAGGTGGGAAATCTAGAGCCCGCTTGTCCTGAGGTCCCAGGACCAAAAACAATTAAAGAGAAAGCGTAAACCCAAACAAAAATAGTGCATAACCAAGAAAAAGCCAAAAATAAATTTATTTGAAAACAAAAAAGTACAAAAAACAGTAAAAAATCCAAAAAAGACCAAAAACAGTAAAAAACATAAAGTGACAGTTTTTATGTTATTTCCGGACGAGATGTGATCTGACCTTCCTATTTGTTGTTGTTTCAGATTGATTTATATCGTTTCTGATAGAAAGATTGTGTGTTTTGGTGAAGGGTTGGATACCCTCCCTCGAGTGTAATTTGAGTGTTTAAGCACGTTAATGGTGATTTTGCCGGTGACCGGAGGGTAGAGTGGCAAGCTGATCAACGTGTTCCACACTCAACAGGGACATCAGGGACAACATCCGCAACGACTGTTGGGTATCGTTGAAGCAATTTTAGTATCGTTCGGGTACTATTTCATTAAAACTTAAGTGGTGGGGGGCACGATTGGCGCGGTCCGATTGTACCCTCCATCGATTACAAATTTCCGAGTTAAGGGTCTTAATTCGGGTATTTTGGTACAAAGGAGGGTATAGTACTATTCATTAACGACTACTAATAGGTTATTACCCTTATTACATATTACTTATCTCCTCAATTAGATCCAAAAAACACCCAATTTTGTCGAAAATCATCGATTTTCGACCAAACTGTAGACCCCCAAATTTTTGGATATCCGAGCTTTTCCGAACAACAAAAAGCTTTCATATAGGGAGTAGCTACGTAGTTCGATCCCCCTAACTAAAGAAACCGCGTGAGAAAAGACTCAGTAGAAGTTGGAAAAAAACAAAATTTTTCGGTCAAAATTTCGATAATTTTTTGAATTTTGTCAATCTGTTTTGGGGATCGAGTTTTTGAGTTTTTAGAGTTAGAGCAATAAAATTTTTGCATTAGGAGCGTGCTAGCATAACGTGCTCGGTTACTAGAGAAATTTTTGGGTAACCCTCCGAGTAGCTCCGTGGATAGAGCTAACGACTTAAGGTTTGGAAAAGGAAGGAATCGGAGGGTCCAAATTTGATAGTTTTTGGCCAAATTTTTGTTTCTAAACCATTTTTGGTCCGGTTTTTTGCCTTATTCCAGTGCCGTACAGGGCTACTACGCTCATTTCAAGTATTTTTAGGCACTTTCGACCGGAATTGCGAAAAAAGTCTTTCAGATCCTATACAGGTGGTGAAAAAGGCCATTTTGACGAACGCGTTTTTGGCGATTTCTCAAAGACTAGTTATCCGATTGGGATAATTTTGGTACCATAAGTCGACGTTTTTGACCACTTTTCCGAATCACAACCGTTTTTCAGTTTTTGGGATTGACAATCTCGGAAAAGAAAAATTTTTAGAATTTGTTGGTTCGGAGGGTCCAAATTACAGGTAACCCTCCGAGCAGCAGAAAATTTTATCAAAACATCTTTTTGTTCAACTGGGAAGGTTGACCGAGTCAGCCAACCTAGTTTTAAGTCAGGTAGACCGCTTTTGGAGACTTTGTTGCGGTGATATAACCCTTTTTTTTTATTTTGGGGGAACCCTCCGAAGTGACCCTCCGGAGTCAGCTAAACCCCTTAGCAACCCTCCTTAGTGGAAGATTTCCACGAGATCACCCAAAGAAGTTAAAACAGCTCCCCTTAGAGCTCCTAGCTTGTTTTGACGCTTTTTGAAGCTAGTGGGAGAACCTTCTAAGCGAGATCAAAAAATTTGAAAATTTTGGAGGTACCCTCCGAAGTAACCCTCCGGAGCATATTAAGCATCTTATTGACCCTCCTTAGTAAATTTAGGGGGACCCTCCGAAGTAACTTGGGTGATTAAGGTACCCTCCGAAGTGACTTGGGTGATCAAGGTACCCTCCGAGGTAACCCTGCGGAGTGTCTTAAACCTTCTAACGATCTTCCTTGTTAGAGACTTGAGTAAACCTTCTGTGGCGATTTGGGAAACGGAAAATATCCATTTAATTAGGATCATATTAGGGTATTAGGCGTGCTTATCAGGGTCATAAGAACCCATTCTGACCCGGGAATTCGTGATCAACTTTGGATTCTACATTGGGTGTATCAGAAGTACCCGAACAAAGAAATTTTTTTTTTTCTCTGATTGTGATTTTGGTTGTGTGGTTGCCTTGAGCTACTTAATAGGAAAGTTCGGGCAATCCGGGAACAAATAAAAGAAGACCTTGGTGAGTGTATTAGGCAAATACACACTCACTTGAGAAGAAAAGTTGTTCCCTGCTCTCGTGCACTTGGAGCGTTCCGGGTGTGGGGGAGCTTTTTCATAGACTTTAGAAATTTTCGATCAGAGGTTGCCTTGAGCTACTTAATAGGACAGCTCGGGCAATCGCAGGGCACCTAAAAGAAGACCTCGGTGGGTGTATTAGGCAAATACACACCCACTTGAGAAGACTGTGTCCTGGGCTTTGTTCTTTCGGATCGTTCCGATTGAGGGAAGTCTTTTTCTTTAAGACTAAGTTTTATTGATCTGTTTCTGAGTCATCACTGCTTTTTATCAAAGATTGTTTAATTTTAACAAAGCAGTGACTTAATAAATTGTGTGGCGATAAATTGATACTGACAAAAGGTCGCTGTCACCTGTAGGATATTCTTATCTGATTATCTATTGTGTTTTGTGTGTCGATTATATCTTGTGGAAACTTAGTGATACTGTTATACTATACAACAGGGTTGAGTTAGCATTATATCAATACTGGGTAGACCCTGTGTGTAACTTTAGCTGAGTCACTAGTTTAGTTGTGAGAGATCTAAGAGACATTTTGATACTGACGAGATCGAGGAGGCAGCGTTAAGTAATTTAACTTGAATTTGTTTGCGGTACGTGTGCGTCGCCATTAAATCATACGAAAATTGTTTTTGTAACAAAACATGCAGCGCAGGGACTCGTTAGGATCGACTACTAAGATCCCCAGGCTGAGTAAGGGCGGCACGCGAAAATTTAAAACTAGGCGTAGCCAGTCCTCGTTTAGCAGCGCCTTCGACGTGTTTGACGAAAAAGAATCGACTAAAGGTCAACCTGATCTTTCAGTTAGCGAAATGAGATTGAGGAGCGAGAAAAACCTCGATGGCGATCAAAAGCGGAGCGCCGAAACCGGAACCGCGAGCGAAACGCTTGTGGACCCCTTTGACGAGGAAGAACAGACGCTCATTCGACCCGGCTTTGAGCCGAGCGAGGACCTCGAGCGGGAGGAAGTCGAGAGGACGGAGGAGACCTCGGAGCGTTCCGAGGTCGAGCCGCGAGAGGAAGTCTTATTCAAGGGAATGTCCAAATCGGAGACCAAGAGTCACAGGTGGAGGGGAGAATACTCACATTTGGCCAGTACCCACTCATCCCTGGCCAAGCAGAGCAACAATGCAATGATGTCGAGTATAAGCCCCAGTGAAGAACAACCGGGTTCGAAGGCCAAGAAGAGTTGGAAGTCATTGTACGACGAGCGCATGGCGTCACTACCAACTGTAGGTTTAACTTCCAGTTATGACTACCCGGAGACATCCCATCCGGATGTGAATTTCACACCGTGCCCAAGGAACGATAAGAACGGGAAGGCGTTATCAGCCTCGCCGACCAGGCCCATGTCAGATGGGATAACGATGGGAGCGTCATCAACCTTCGACAGACTGATGACGTCAATGCACAAGCAAAAGGGCGGTGCGTCATCGAGTACTAGGTTACAGCCGCAGTTGACCTCGTCTTCTCTGGGGCTAACCCCGCCATTGGGGGCAGCTGGTGACATAAGTGACATGTTCGCTGGTGTGATGAATGGCCTGGATGAATTGAGGCGGGACATGACTAAGAGGATAGATCAAGTTGACGAGAGAGCTCACCATGGTCGAGAGAGTTTGAAAGATGAGCTAACGCACGTGAAGTCGCAGGCGAGGTTTGATCAGGCTCAATTGATTCGTAACACCGATCAATGCCTGGCTGAGAGCCTGGCACAGGCAAACAAAGAGTCAGAGGAAAGGGAGGCTAGGATGACAAGAGAGATCGAGCGATTATTAAATGATCATGATAATACCTACGCCCAAACGATGACTGGCCTGGAAAAGAGGTTGGACGCCAAATCTGACTTGATGATGCGGAAGCTTGACGCTATCCTGAATGGGAGTAGTTGGCAGGAGCATTCCAACTCAAGGGAGCGCTCACGCCATGCGAATGTTGGAGATGGTACGGGCAACAGTGCCAGAGCCCAGCAAGGCTCGAGAACGAATTACGAACATAGAAACAAGGAGCGGCCAAGGGCAGCCCCGCAGAGGCCTGGCTGGACGAATCCAGTCCCGCCGGAGGCAGATGCCACCCCGGAGACAAGATTGCCAACCGTGCCACAAGTCAGTTCAGTACCAGATCTGACTACAGTCTCACAAGACACAACGATGTATGCCTCGATGTTTGAGCCTCTGAACAGATCTCTTGAAATATTCATCACCAAGCTCTCGAAGTCAACCGAGAGAGGAGAGAGGTCAAGAAGAACACTGAAAAAGCCGAAGTCATATAAAGACGAGTCGGACGGCTGCATTGATACTTGGATAGAGGTGATGAAGTTACACTTTGAGGAAGAGAATCTCTCCAAGAAACAAGAGTGCAGCGCGCTGACGAGCAACCTGGAGGGTACTGCATTAAATTGTGTAATGGCGAAAAGAGCCAATGAGAGAGACAGCGCTCGCAAGATATTCGACATCCTGCTGAATCGTTTCGGCTCTGGAGTACAAGGGCACTAGGCTATGGTGAAGTTCGAGAAGAGGCGTCAGAGAGATGAAGAATCAATAGATAAATTCTTGGACGACCTTGAATTGCTCTGGAGGAGAAGCAACCCGGATGAGAGAATATCCGAGCGAAACTTGGCGATTGCTTCGAAGTTCATGGATGGAGTAAGGAGTGAGGAGTTGAAGACGATGTTGGCCACTCACTTCACCCTGTCGCTTGACCAGGTACCCACGCCTGACGACTTGCGTATGAAGTCACGCGAGTATTTACTCACAAAACCGAGGGCGCAAAACCGTTACAGCAATTATGGCAACTATAGCGGGACAAACACTGGTGCGAATTCCAGTTGGTACAAACCTCGCGATGACATGGACAAGAGGTGGTCGTGCGCGAATTGTGGTTCGATGGACCATCACGTTTCTGCGTGTTCTACATACAAACAGAACATGAAGGCCATAGGCTACTTTCTCGAGGACGCCGACGCGACCGAGGAGGATCATGAGGAGTACGTCAGAGGGCTCATCATGAAATATGGTCCGAGGTGTTTCTTCTGTAATTTGGAGGGACACTTCAAGTCGGATTGTACTCAATTTTGGGACGCAGTAGCGGACGCGAAACATCCCCGCCACGAAGAGGCGCTTTCGGGTGTCAAGGCCAGTCGTGCACGTCTGATGAACGAGGCTGAATCTCGGAGAAAGGAGACGACACCGAGCACCTTCACGACCAAAAAGGTTAAGACATGGCCTGACGAGGTGGTAGCCTCGAACCTCGAAACAGAGTCGTCTAGCCCACTCAAGGTGGATTACGGCCTGGCGGCAAGGACAGCGCTGCAGAATGTCAAACAGGACCTAGCCACGAAAGAAGTGGAGCAATGGGTAAGGTCGGAGCTGGAGAGCACAGATCTTCGGGAAAGTCTTAATGTCCTGGGTAAAACGACAAAAGCAGAAGACAAAGAAGAGCCCAAGAAACAGGGACTAAAACTGAACGTTATATCTGGTAAGACTTTCGGCATGACGAAGGCGGGGACCAAAATAATGTCCATCATCTCAGTCGCAGGGCACCAGGTGGTCAAGAACTTGAGTGAACCATCCGAGATTACACTAGTCCACCTGGACATCTATACCGACTACCTGAAAGAGAAGGATCCCAAACTGGACTCCAGGGCAGTGCGAGCGCTGCTCACAACGGGAGGTCCGAGGCTGATGAAAGTGGACGGACATTATATCGATGTCCATGGCCCTTACCCGATCCTGATGAATGTAGATGGCATCAATATCTACACGAAAGCTCACATAACTGATGCGAACGACCAGATTGGCCGGATATACATTGGTCAAGAGGAGCTGAAGGTTAGACGAATCGGACACAACGCGATGCTCGAACAAGATGCGGTTGCATATTGGTTGTGAGGCCGATCTGGCCGCACACGTTCTGGACGTGCAAGGCAGACAACTTTCAGTAAAGGGACGGCTAGACACGGGAGCAGTGGTTAGTGTCATGCCAGTCAAAACTTGGACTGACATGGGTTTCGAAAGGTCGGATCTCATACCGACAAACATCAGGTTGGCAGCTGCCAATCAGGGAGCGATCTATGTTACCGGACGAACCCCGATCATTTCACTGCAGCTCGGAGGAAGACATCTTTGGATGAGCTTCCTAGTAGTAGAGAATTTGGACGAATCCGATCAGTTCATCTTAGGTAGGGATTTCGTTCGCAACTTTGACGTCACGATCGATCTCAATGACGGATTGATTAGGATCAAGGATCCTGAGAGAAAGTATGACAAAAAACCCCTTAATAAGATCTTAATTAATCAAGCCAAGGTGCCGATTTTTCTGGATCGAAAAGTTAGACTAAAACCGAACCAGGCCGTAGTAGCGACGTTTAGGATGAGGAACTTGAATGAACTCAGCAATGACAGACAGGTGTGTCTGGTACCAAATCCAAACAGTAAAAGCTCGGCCATTTTAGGAAGAAGCTTCTCACTCACTCAGAGCGGACTGTGTGTGAGTGTGTTATTGAACACAGAAGCAACAGCAGTGACAATACAGAGGGGAAAGAAACTTGGCTACGCTTTGCCTCTGAACACAGACTTTCTGAGTGTGGAGAACTTGAAAAAGTTTGATGTAACTAAATGTCCATTGCATGCGAACCAAGAATGTATAATGAAAAGAGTGAATGAATTGAAATCTTCTAGGAAATTGTTTTCAATGAAGTCGGAAACGGATGATGGGCTGTCTAGTTGTTCCAACTTCCCTGGGAGACCGACGGAGGCAGAGTTAGCAGTGAATAAACCTGTCCTACCTGAGATAGAACATCTGAAGGGTAAAATATCAGACAAGGAACTAGATTCGCTCATGGCGGTGCTAAATTGGAACGCAGACGTTTTTTCGAAACATAAGGCTGACATAGGTTGTTGCAACTTTGTAGAGCACGAGATTGAGATAGAAGAGGGCTCGGTACCTCATAGGGAAGGGGCGAGAAGAATGACCCCAAACAAGTCAGAAGCGTGTAGAAAGGAAATCGAGATGTTAATGGAGTACGACATGATCGAGCCGTCGAAGTCTCCATGGGCTTGTGGTGTGGTTATGGCGAAAAAGAAAGGGGGACAACTCAGATTTTGTTGTGATTTCCGTTATCTGAACGCAGTGACTATAAAGGACGCATACCTGATTCCCCGCATCGATGAGAGCCTATCCAAGCTGGGAGACGCCAAGTTCTTCACGACGTTGGATTTGGGCTCTGCATTCTGGCAAGTGCCACTTAGAAGGCAAGATCGAGAGAAGACAGGCTTCGCGTGTGAGCTGGGACTGTTCCAGTGGAAGAGGATGCCATTCGGATTGTGCAACGCGACGGCCACATTCCAGCGACTAATGGCCCAGGCACTCACGAGCGTCACTAAGAAATACAGGAATCTCGTCATGTGTTATGTCGATGATGTCGTGATTGCAACACCAACCTTAAAAGACCACATAGAGAGGTTGGAGGAGGTGTTTTCTTGCATGAAGCAGGCGGGTCTGAAATGCAAACCCTCTAAGTGTGAAATCCTCAGGGATTCCATAAAGTATCTGGGCCGCCTGGTTGATAAACATGGAGTGAGACCAGATCCTGAAGCGGTTGAAGCGGTGCTGACCTGGAAGGCACCTAAAACAGATACACAGCTGATGAGTTTTCTGGGATTCGCAAATTATTATAGAGAGTTCATCAAGGGGTATGCTGACAAAATATACCCCATGCAGCGGTTAATGAGAAACAAGGGCAAAAAGTTCACTTGGACTGATGAAGCACAAGTTTCATTTGAAAACATCAAACGTGAACTTTGCGAGGCACCGGTCTTCGGCATGCCAACAGAGAAGGGGATGTTCAGTGGTTGCGTTCAGAAGGGGATGCATCAGTGGTTGCGATATCGGGCATACTTCACCAGGAGCAGGAGTGGAACGGGAGAACGGTCCTTTGTCCGATAGCCTACGGGAGTAAAGTCCTGAGCGATACTGAAATGAAGTACGGCGCGCCAAAAGCGGAGCTGTTTGCGGTGATCACTTTCGTGGAAAAATACAGGGCCTACTTGGGGAGTGCTCCCTTCAAGTTACGTGTGGATAATCGAGCCCTCGCCTGGCTGAAAACCTATTCGATGGACCAAAGCTACATTGGTCGTTGGATCGTGCGCCTGGATGGATACCACATGATCATAGAGCACCGTACTCGTGACAAGCACCAGAACGCAGATAGCCTCAGTAAAAAGACAGAATTTTATGAGCGCCTCGAGGAGAAGCAGGCTAACCAATCAGAGATCAAAGACGGGTTCTCCTTTCTGGACAAAGAAACCTACGACAAGCTGCCACTTACTAGGTGGTTAGACAAGTCAGGACATCCTATACCTGGACACCCTGATCTTCCAGTGGAGACGGCCGCGGAGATAAAGTTTTTAGCCAGAGGCGAGCCCGTTCCGTTGGATCTGCTAGTCCGATCCAACTTGGTACAGCAAGAACTAACCAGGCTGGGTATAAACAGCATGGCTCTATTGAACAAGACGGTGAACGTGGCGCCGGACGTCATGGGAAAACTCCGTGACTTGTTGGGAAAACTCCGTGAAGTGGATAGGCATGATCGTGAATGGATGGAGACCATGCAGCGGTTGACTGTCACCGAGAGAACAGAGAAGAGGCCAGTGTCCATTCGCAGCCGAGGCGTTGAACGGGATTGCAGGTCGATTGTCAACCAGCTGGTGAGCTCGATGCCGAAGGAAGTCTTGTTGAGAACTTCGTTCACTGAATATGGAACACTGAATCAGAACCAACTGAGGAAGTCAGGATCAGGCCGAAATCTAGCTTCACGAGGAGAGTGCACTTCACGGATGCAAATGAGGAATACGAGCCGAGCCCAGATTGTTCGTCCGTGGACGAGACAATGTCCGGGGAGTCTGATACCTTCGAGCCAGTCAAGGACGACTCGTCTGAGGAGTCGGACACCTTTGAGCCCGTGCAGGACGACTTGTCCGGGGAGAGGTTGACTAGACCACCTAGGGGCAAAATTTTGTCCGGGGAGTCGGGTTCAAAGCGACCGATGGACAGAGTTTTGTCCGGGGAGTCGAGAAACATCTCAAACAACTTGGAGTATGATGTTGGAGAATCAGTCGACTCAAGTGTTGACTCGGGACCCCAGTCCTGGGACAACACGTCTGAAACAACTTCCAATTCCGATATGTCAGAAATCGCAATCCACTCCTTATTGGTAGACTGGAAGCAGCGTGGGCTGGACTGGGAAACACATCAGGATCCAGACAGGGACAGATACACCTCAGATGAAGAGGGCACTGTGGTAGATAATGCCGCGGATGAGCTCGAGCTGATAGCAGTTTCGAAACGCCCAACCAGATTGCTGCCACATGGTACGGTCGTCCGTACCAATCTGGAACCATCTGTGCAGGAAGCGACGCCTTTGAAAAAGATATGGTGTGTCAAGCTGATGGACGATGCTCATGCTCCGGAGATAATGAGTGGGCAAATGAACGTGGTGAAGACGTATTTGAAAGCCAGGTACAGGCTGTCGGATCTCCTAAGGGCTCAACGAAATGATAGAATGACGAGCAGTCTGAAGAGATGGATCGAGAATGGAGCACCTGACAAAGGGGACTTGGAAGAAGACAGCTATAAAATCCTGAAGCAATTCTACCTGAAGCGAAACGACTTGTTGTACCTGAACAAGGACGGAATCGTAGCCTGCAAACGAAAAGAGGAGGACAAGGTCCTCTATAAATACAATTCAATAGTGTTACCACAGTTGTACCAGACCGAATTGCTCTTTCGCTCACATGATCAGATGGGCCATCAAGGCGTGGACAAAGTGTATAACAGGATACAGAAACGATTCGAATGGCCGGGATTGAAGAAGGCTTGTGAGAAGTGGATCGCAGCATGCCTGTCATGTCAGCAGGCGAAGGATCCCAGGAAGCTAAGGTTCCCCCTACAGTCAATAGAGTCGTCAGGTTTCAACGAAGTGGTGCAAATTGATCATCAGAAAATCTGTATGACAGCAACGGGCTATAATCAGGTGCTGGTAATGATCGACCATTTTACGAAGTATGCGGAGGCAGCACCCTGCATGACAGCATCGGCGGAAGAAACATGCGATCATTTGATAAATGTGTGGATAGCGAGGCATGGCTGCCCCATCACATTCCAATCGGACAATGGCAAAGCATTCGTGGGCGATCTCACGAAGGAGTTGATGAAAAGGTCGCAGGTAGCGCAGGCCCACTCGACCACTTATCACCTGCAAACGAATGGCCTAGTCGAGAGGCAAAATCGCACACTGGTATCCATGCTGAGAGTCTATTGCTCGCGTTACATGGATGACTGGGACAAGCACCTGCCGCAAGTGATGGGTGCTTACAACAGCACGGAGCATTCCACCACGGGAATAAGTCCGCACATGATGTTAACGGGTCATGAAAAAGTGCTCCCGTTGACGTTTTTCTACCCTGAACATGAGGGGAAGAGGACAGCACCGCAAACGTACGTGCGGGATGTTATTAGAAGACAGCAGGATCTCAATGACTTATGCAGGAGGAATACGCAACAGGCGCAAATTAGACAAAAAAGGAGGTTTGATAAAAGGACAGCTGATGCGAAAGCCTACTCGTTTGGCGACTACGTCTGGGTGTTCCAGGAAGTGGTTCCACCAAAAGGAACCAAGAAATGATTAAAGAAATGGCGTGGTCCATTTCAGATAACAGAGGTGCACCAAGGAGGTCGTTTTTATCGATTGAGCACGGGAAGAGCTGCTCATTACGAGAATATTAAACCACACAATGCCTCGTCAGAGGATTGGTGCATCCCAGCGGACATGCAAGAGGGAGACTATTTGATAGTGGATCCTGCTTGTGAAGTGAATGAAAGGGGTACTCGCGACAAGAACGACGGGAATGAGGTGGTGGACGATTGCGATCTACCACTGGATCTCGAGTTGAACGAGCGAGTAGAGGTGGACGATGAAACTCTACCTTATTCCGAAGAAGACTGGGACTGCCCGGAACAAACCGAAATTGACAAAGGAATACAGCCTGACTTTCCTCTCACTATGGAAACACGCCAAAGCAAGAGAGACTTCGTTGTAGACAGGATAGTAGTGAGTGATGTCATAGACTCGCTGGTGGGACTGGACGAAGTGGCGATGCTGGAAGAAATCGACCTTGTGAACGATATGGATCAAGATTGGATCGACGATCGATCAGAACCAGAAGTGGAGTTCGAACCAGAAGCGGAACAGACTCATGAGCAGGAACTAACAAAGTTGCGCGTGCTCGAATGGCTCCATGATCTGCCGACAGATCCAAAAGAGACAATCCTGACGATTCAGGACGTCGATAGAGACGGCGTCAAATACATCAGTCATGACAATACCGAGTCCAACTGGGTCGCCCCAGATGGTCCTCTACGTGTTCCACAATCTAACCTCGATCTCCTAGACTTTGGGCGATCGACGGGGACGTCGATGGATATTTTTGTCCGGGGAGTGGGGGTAGGACTCACCCACACCGAAAATCTGATAATAAAAAAATTGAAATCGGCAAGAGAAACCGGAGAACTAGAGACAGAGGGCGAGAATGCTAAAAAACCGCCTTTTGGACGAATCTTTGAATCGTATTTTGATCTACCGAACCATTATTCGAACAATATCGTCATAACGGACAGCGATTTCATACTCACGGAACGCACGTGCGCCATAGCGATAACCGCGGACGTAAGCTTCAAAACAGCACTAGCGGCTGACTTCAAGAGAGAGTATAAAAATATCGAGTTTTTGTGGAAGCAGAGGCCTGGTGTGGGAGGGATGATAGCGCTGCCCCCTGTCGCATCACAGATACCAGGGAAATATTTGTGTTTTTTGGTTACGAAAGCTACTGATAGGCAACACGTGAATCCGGAGAGCTTGGTATTGGCCTTGACTCGACTTAGGGATTTCCTGGTTGAGAGAGGTGTGACCTCTCTCTCGTTGCCAGTATACGATCCTAATAGGGGAAAGCTACATCCGAGAGAGTTGTTCGCACTTGTACATGTGATATTTTCAGAGACTGACATAGAAGTTTACTTACATAAGAAATACTATCTGAGCATATGCTAAGAGTTGCGCTCGGCGGTAAGTGGTTTTTATTAAGTTAACTTGACAGAGATTAGGATTAAGTTTAGATTAGGATTAGGTATTCATATGATAGTATAGGTGTGTGATGTTTATGTGTCTGTGTTATGCTATTGTTATAATAGGTTTTATGTTTGTGTCATAAAAGACCTGGGGCACTCCAGGTCATCAAGGTGACAGCCCACATTCGTGCTACTCTGACAAAGGCAAAGGTGGACGATCCACCTTGGTGCTAAAATTTTAAATCAGAATTGAAAAAAGAATTTCAATGGAGAGTTTTAAAGAATTGATTGATGTTGTATCCAAAAATGATGGTTCTAAGTCGCGACTTGTTTTTTAGATCTTGATTGATCGAAGATTGTTTATTGAATCCATTGAATCGAAACGACACAAGAAGACACTACACGACGACAAGAATCAACACGATAAGAAATGGGTGACACGAACGAACTCATGGAATTCCTCTCAGCGAGTCTAGGAGCGACTCTAGACGAGATCTATCAGCGGCTGATCGATTGTGATTTCACACGAGAAGACCCGGAGTTGGCGATTTTTGTGGTCGCACTCCTCAATGCAATAGGACGAGAGGGTCGAGGGAATCGCCCTACAGAAGTCGTGTTGATTTTGGCCTTCGGTGAGTCCGGGACCGCCGAGAGAGGCCGAAACCGATTGATGAGATGGAGGCGTGGAGAAATGTCTGGCCACGACCTGGCTCGTGAGCCAGGACTAGGTGAGCAAAGGGACCACCGGCTAGGTGAGATGCCCTTACCCGTCCAACCTGCGCAGCCACTCATCGGAGCGAAGAGACAACGTGATGGGCCAGGCCCGTCACACTCGGTTGACTCTCCTACAGCTGCTCCTCCTTTGAAGAAAGTGAGGGTGAGTGAGATAGAGATCCAGACGTCGGAGACGATCGAGACGCTGGAAAAGAAGGAGAAAGATCAGAGCGAGCTGTGTGCCAAACTCCAGGAGTATAGGGCAATAGCTCGAGAAAGGGACGAATGGAAAAAGAAATTTGAAGATCTGCAGGTGGCCTACAAGGAGGATGAGATAAAGCACCTGAAGGAGCTGTATATGGCGAAGGTGAGCCAAGTGTCACCGGAAGTCCTAGCGAGCATGAGATCCTCGGAGGGATCCAACGACACGCGCCCCAAGAGCTATGCGCATCGAGAGGACCTGAGGTTCTGGATTTGCGTGCATCAAGGGGGCCCGAGGCTCCTCAGCAGACACGACCGTCTGCTTCGAGTCAAAGGTTCACGATACCAGACCCTTCTGACACCTATCTAGCTCCTCAATTCCAGGAATCATTTAACCAAGTGGCCAGAGCCGCAATGGATGAGATCCACAGAGGCACTGAGCGGACACTGGTTAGGATCGTTCCTTCCCAACGTCGTGATCATTCATCAAATAGCTCGGAGCGAACAACCCGCACGATAGCGTGTTCTGCGCCTGGTGGAGTCTTTGAGAAGTCTCGCGTAGTAGACATCAGGAAGAATCTGATGGCACGTCATCAGTTCACGCAAGTGCCAGCCGAGCATCCTCGAGCCTGCCTGAATGACATGAGCTGGAACCCCGCCACGAACGACCAGGTAATTCCCCCAGGGAGTCGGCATTTGATCATTGGAGACAGTTTGGTGAGAGATCTGAATGAGATCTTCGTCTATGGTCAGACTATCATTCTGTCCTTTGGAGGAGCCTCAGTGGCTCAGGTCATCAAAATGATGGAATTCCAGAGCGAGGATCATCTGGATACATTAATAATAATGCTGGGGACCAATGACGTCTCGAGAGCCCCCGTGACTCCGGAGAACAAGTGGGAACCTCTATTGGTGTGTCTCTTGAACGAATTGAACGAAAAGTACAGACCCAAGCTCGTGATCTTGTGCACGATACCACCAAATCCTTTGGTGGGCACCATAGCTGCAGATTTCATGAATGGCAACGTGACGCGGTGGAATGAAATGACCCGCAGTCTGGTGAGGAACAACCCTGGCGAGTTGCGACTCCTGGATCTCGAAAATATGCTGCGCATGACTGACCACATCGCGCTCACTAAAGATGGAGTGCACTTCAATACCCAACGAGGGAGGCATTGGATTAATGATGTGTTTCAGACGCAATTGAGGGAAGCGGAGCAAGAGTCGAGGGCGACCGGTTCTTTGGCTCGGACCAATTCAACCGGAGGGAGTAGAATAAGGGCAACCGTGCCCGAATCCCTCGCCAACCGTCTAGGGCCCTTGGCAACGGAGACGGTTGGAGCCGCAACCGTTGCTCCAAGTTCAAACGTGAGAGACAGGCTAGGGACTGCTCCTCCTCCCAGGCCGCAATTGATTGGAAGCCGACTCGGCAGATCGGTGGAACAGAACAACAGGAATAACTCCCAGACCGCGTCTAGGAGGAACGATCCGCCTGCCACGACAAATCCTGCTTCGACAGCAGGACCGTCTACAAGTACCGTGCCAGCGGAGGGAATCGAATCAGGCAGCAGGCTGCTTTGGAATAGATCAGATCCTAGTCATTGGGGTCAGTATAAGACGGACATGTCGGCGAAGTTGAACATGAATACCTTGACGTGTCGGGAGGACGTGATGAGAATGACTGGCGGAGAAAGTCCTACAGTATCGCGACTTTATCGGATACCGGGCGTGGATTGGCTGCTAGCAGAGCAGGAGAAATTCAGCTCCTCGACCTCACTCCGACATGTAGACTTGAATGGATTACCTCATGACAATACCTTTGGACCTTTGAACACCCGGTCGCTCACCGATGTTCGAGATAGGACCCGGGAAAGGACACCACCTGCTCGCAAGGGCAAATTCCAGACAGAGAACAAGCCCAATAACAAGCATCACAAGATGTACAGGCAGTTTGCTAAACCACCCGGTCAGACGCCTGGCGAGTATTCAAGGGACTACCCCCGAACGACAACGGTGGTTGGAGACGATAAGAGATATGGGAAACTGAAGGCCCCAATAGGCGATGGCCTTTTTGCAGCTTATGATCCCTTGGATATGAAGGCTGCCAAGTATCTGATTGTGGCCGGCTCCGATTATCTCTACACGCCCCATTCTCTATTCTGGCCCGATGTTATTTTCTTGACGGCACCTAAATTGGACTGGGGACAAGCAATCGGCATGATGATAAGTGTGCGAAGGGTGGTCAGTATGGAGCCACAGGTAATAGTGGTTGCAGGCTCAAATGATCATCTGCAAAGCAGGGGCTTATTGTCACGTCTGACGGATGGGTCGATCCCGAGTAACGAGGTTATAGGGGAGGCGATAATGACACTGCTCTCGGCGATGGCCGAGGTAGAGGCAGCAGCAAGACAACGCTTCACCATGAATGTGGTGAAGGTGATCTTTGTATTGTCACCAGGCTACGCTGCGTTGCCAGAACCCCTTCAATTTGTGTACACAATGGTCACAACGATAGCAGAGGGGATATTCAACTTGATAATTCCTGCCCCGAACAGAGTAGTAGACCCAGATAATTACTACCCATCCCGATCTGAGCTTCCCGCTGTTTGGGCTGACATTTCCGGTGCCATACAAGGGCTCAGAGATTGTAGCACAACTCGGTTGGTGCTAGATGAAATTCTCGGGTTGGAGCTGTCCAACTTCGCCAGATTACTGAAGTTAAGACCAGGGGTAGATGACGATCATCTGTTAGTACAACAGGTGGCTGATGATCTCTGGTTCAGACAGATGGATCATGCAGAGAATGAGCAGGGAAGGATGATCAGAAAGAACATGACGTCAGCGGAGGAGGACCTCATGGCAATGGCTTTGCGTACGAAGCCGCACAACAACGTATGGTTTTATTTGTCACCGAGGCTGTGCACCTTGGGTGAGGACGCGTTCGAGCATGCGCCGGCAATAATTAAAGAGATACACGCGTATCTAAAGAATCTATTTGATGCCCGGGAGTTAGCTGGAGGCAAGATGTTGAAACTGATGCAGGACGTTAACACGATGTCGCTGGACAAGTTCCAAGCTGACGTGCTGGCCACTAAGGCACAGTATGAACGATCAGATGCTATCTTGGGTGGAATGGGAGTGGGATGGACGCCATCTTTCCTATCGACGTGCTATCCGAAGGCATCTAGGAACCTGATCGCGAGTTTCGTCAAGGACATCAGGAAGTTGTCGATTGGCCTGGTGCTAGCCTTATACGTGACATTTGGTCATGAAAACTTTGTGAAAGGACCGGCAAACCTCTTTACCCAAGCGTTGGCAGATTTGAGATTGGATGGACACCTGACTCTGATTGCCATGACCTACGGTCGACTCGGTGACTTGCTTGTGCTGTTGCGTTACCCTGAACAACTACAGGGACCCAGTCGTGAGTTCAATGCACAGTTGGAAACCGCCTCGCTCAAGAAGATGAAAGACTGGAGGACTCTCCTGCTTCAATACCTCTTGCAACAGAACAGAAGCGTCACGGGAGAGGACAAGGTGGTGACGAACGCAGGCGAATGTAAGCAGTATTGTGGCATGCCCTTACTGACGGACTTGGCTGTCATGATGCGGATTGATCCGTTGGCTCTGGTCTACGGGCTGAGGGAATTCGTCACAGTGGTGTATGGACCGGTGATGTCTTTTGCGTTCCCGGATGTGCAAGTTAAAGCGTACAGGAGTTCGGTGTTGTACGTCAACCTGGTCTCAGTCGTGGATTGTTCCGTGCTGAATTGGGTAGAGCAGAGTGAACTGAGAAGGCTGGCTAGCGACGATAGGCTGTTCGGAAGAATAGCAGAGCCAGGCTGGGTGTTGATGGACTTCAGCAACCACTTCAAGTGCCGAATGGGCCGTGAGGATCTGTCCCACATCCAGTTTAACCCAAAACTTTGGAATTTGAGACCAGTGGTGAAAGATACCGGAGAGGCTGTGAGAGTACCTCAATTGCCAGGAGCCTACACACACGCGAAAGAGAATCAGCGAACATGGCTTCCTGGTTCCAGGCCGCTGCCGGACCAATGCCCTCGATATCCACCGATAAGGAGGATGTTGTTGGGAGTCACATCTCCCATCATTGCCCCTCGCATCGGAGCAGCTCGTGATGCAGAAAAGAGAATGTTGAAGTGGAGTGAAGGGATGGAGCCGCGCTTCATCGGCTGGAATGTGGCAGCCGCGCACACATTCGACTTCTCATTTCCTGATGCTTGGAGTAGGAAAAAGATCAAGGCACTACCCTCCAGGAGACCAGAGGTCTCGGCTGAAACGTGGAACGAAGTGTATTCTCCCACGGATGACTTATCGAGACTGAAGTGGTCAGGAGAGGTGAAGGTAGTGATGATGGAAGTGGCAAAGGAGAGCAGAGGGGGCTCATATATAACGATAGAAGACCTAGCACCACATGGCGAGGAATCTGTGGAATTCCTGGTGAATGATGAGTTATTTTATCATGCAGGAGACGTGACCGTCCCGGCTCGGCCGGAATCGGGCATAGACTCACGACAAGGACCTTCAGGACCCAGGCCAAAACCTGATGCAGGTGATGATGAATTGATGGATCAGGACGATAACGATGACGAGACCGGAATTAAGACGGAAAAACCGGGAGAGACCGATCTAGGAGCGTTGGAGAGGGACTTGCTAGAATACCGGTTTAGTGAAGATGACGATGGGGAGGTCGATGGGAGTCTACTGCTAATGACGCCATCGTCTTTCATGTCCCCTACAAAGGAGGCGTCGGCCGATCTATCTCCGATGGACCCAATAAGCCAGGCTAGAGAGTGCCGAAGCAAGGATCCGCAGAGACTGCTTCATGAATCACCGAGGAGGAGGAAAATCGAAGAGTCGATGAAGATATCATTCCTCAGTACGATACCAGAAGAGGAATGGGAAAGATATCAAATGGAACTGGAAGGCAAGACAGGAGCAACCTGGAGCCGAGTGAACTTCATGGAAAAATCGTGGGACGTGATACGACGATATGGGACACAATCCATACTGAAGGTGGGATTGAATCAACCCATCATGCGTGAGGTCCTGGAGAAAATAGTGAACTCCATGGAGTCGGATGTTCTGACCGAGTCAGTTACAGAAGACAGTGCCGATGATCAGCAGGGCACAAAGAAGTTGCTTGTTAGACGAGCCAAAAAAGGGCTGAAGAGACTGAAAGGAAAGACAGGGAGTCGAGTCGTGAACCAGAGGGTGGTGAAGTCAAAAGCCAAGACCGTGGTGACCTCTCTGATTAGTACGGGTCGGTCAGGCGAGAGCGGGCAAGGAGATGGTGCGACACCAGCCGGGGGAGAAAAAGAAAACCTGATACCCCCTATGCTCTTGGCAGGTCTGACCATAACCGCTACGAGATCGAAGAAGACGGCGCGAACCCTGGCAGACACTAAGTTAGAAATGGAAATCCTCAGTCAATGTGGATCTGGAGGACTTGAAGATTATAGACCCTCGCGAATCAACATGGCCAAGTTGAAACTGGAAGGACAACTCGACGTGGTCGAGTACAGTCGAATAACTGTGCCGGAATCGGTCCATGGGAGATCCGGCAGGGGGTTATGTGGAGATGTTGAAAGCGAGGAACTCCGCGAGAGGGCACCTGATGGCTTGGAGCGAGAAGCGAGTCATGCAGGAATATCTGAAAGAGCTCACGGAGAATTCGAACTTGAATGGAAAAGAATACGGAACGGTAATGTCCTCTGAAGCGAATGAAGTCGGATTGGAAAAATTGCTAGAAATCTCCTGGAGGGCGGCCCTCCAGAGATACTTCGACGAGGCGATGCATGCACCTGCTACGGTGGCGGCATACCTGGCTCATCCTTGCGTGAGAACTGATCTGCAAGTACGGTTGGCTTGGTGCATGATGGGCATCAAGAGAGCGGAGTATGAAGCCAGTAATGATTCGAGATCACGAGAACAGGAGCTAGAATTGATGGAAGCTCTGCGAGCATTGATCTCAAAGGACGATTCAGCGATAGCATGGGCTAAGCGAAAGGATGTCCTTTGCTTTGTCAGGTTCGTGGTGGGTCGTATCCCCACTCCTGTTTTGGGAGAATGTATAAAGATCATTCGGCAAAAGGGAGTTGATTGCGAAAGGAACTTCCTTAGGGCACTACTGGAACTATATCAGGACATGCCATTGACCGTGCCAAGCAAGGAGTCGAATGATATGGAAAGCTATCGCAAGTTGGAAGAGGTGAGAAGATATTCCAACAGAGAATTGAAAGTGAGCCGGGAGTTGATTGAAGCGGTCAGAGGATAAAAAGAGTTTGCAACACTAGGGAGACTGAAATCGTTCCAATATGTGTCTGGCATACCGGGGATGGCGTATAATCCCTTCGTGAATGAAGAAGCCAGAGCAAGTCATAGTACTCAATTTCTGGGTCGAACGTATTAAAGAAACTGGGATGCTGATGGTGGAACAACCCAAGCTGGGAATTATTTTGGAAGAACGAGTGGTCGAACCCTCGGTTCCCGAGCTAAAGGGGCAAGTGAGTTTTGATTGTGGTTCTTGGGACGGTCCCTTGAAAACCAGTCTAGTGACGATGTGGGAACCCATGAAGCCTTCTTGGTGCCCTCATCCTAATGCCGGTTTAATCTGGGACATGACGGCGGATATCACGTTAGACCTAGATGATGACGCGAGTTTACATGATCTGGCCATGATACACCATCTGCTGGCCATGAAGTCGACGAAGCGGAAGAGCAATCCATCCACGGAGCTGCCTGAGGAAAGTCCATCGAGCGATTGGTTGAAGCAAGGCACATGCTTGGCTCAACAAAGTAGGATGGAAGGGCATGTTTGCAACTTGGGACACTGCCTGATTACGCTGAGCGAGCAGCATCGACAACTGGCACGATTGTACGGAAGATTGAGCATGTCAGATAAGAGTGCCATGGAGTTGGTTGCAGACTGCCATGGGGTGACGGACGTAAACCTGATCACAGCCTTGGGATTTTGTAGCATGACGAGTTCGATAGAATCACTCGAGCGCCTGGAGCGTGCCCATGAGCTAGTGACGTCCCTCAGCGTGGAAGTATTCCCTGGAGCATTACAGACAGAGCAGAAGATTGGAGGCTGGCGAGAAGCTCTAGAAAACGAAATGAATCTGAAGGATAGTGAAGCCTATCACAGACCTGCTGGTTCAAGATATATGGTGGGTTCAAGCTCCGCGCCATACTGTAATAGCAAGTATCCTACGCACATGGTAGTGATGGATGCTAGGACGCAACAAGTGTTGGTTGACCAACTTTTCTCTGTGCCAAAGTGCGTGAGGTTGGCCAGAATGTCAGAAAGGTCATATGACTTGTTGGCAAAGATCTTTCGGGCAGTCCCGAAGAGATCCGAAGGCGAGTTGCAAGACGTTGTGGGTGAAGAGTTCATGAGACTGAACGAAGGTAACGTGAGTGAGTTCCAGAAACAGAAAGCGAGTGGAGCGTTACCCACTGAATTCCCCACCATAGAAGAAAAAGACGACTTACACAGAATTCTGATGGAGGTGGAACCGTTGCTGGGAGCCTCAGGGTATCGGACCCGAAGGAACATAGTGAGAACCCATGGGGAGTATCCTTGCCACTGCTTGGCGCAGACGTTGTGGTACCCCAAACGCGGGAATCTAATGCTAGTATGGGACGTGGAGGAGTTGTACTCCACGGGATTGCCCGATCAGAATCAACAAGTGTCAATCGTGGTGGTTAGCGCCATGCTAGCAGTGAGATGGCTGGAGGCTAACGCGGACACAAGTCAACAGGAGACGGCCGTGCCGACTCCTGAACAGCTGAGCAACGTAAAAATGAGTCGTGAATTGGATCTTTTCAGAACCACCTGCAAGGTTCTGAGGATACCTAAAGCCATTGAGAGAATATGGTCAAGGCAAAGATTGATGCCTTGGTTCCGTGCAGTGATGACGTCATGGATGTATGAACGCGCGAAGCGTCATATGTCGAGGAACAGGGAAGCCTATCAATCTTTCCAGCTAGATATAGGACCAGGAGCCTATATGAGAGCATTCTTGACGCACAGAAACGCGGTCACCACAGCGGTGAAGCGGGTAGCTGGAACGCCTTGTGTTACTGAAGATGAGAAGAAAGAGGTCTTAAGAGCTGACCTAGAACGAAACGTGAGCCTATGTCTTCACAACAGCTTTTGCAGGAACCGGGAGCAGAAGGTGAATGTGGACTTGCTACCTTGCTGCAAACCGAGGCTGTTGGAACAGGAGAGTTGGGGCACGGCCCGCAACTCCATGGACATGCTGGAGAAAGTGTTGGAAGACAGCGAAGATCAGGATGGAGAAGTGATGGAGTGAAGATGACCAAAGAAGAGAAGAGAAGGAGAGAAAACTTGATTGTATTTGTGTGCTAAAACTTAAACCAATCAACCAAGTTTTGATTATTGAATTTGTGAAACTTTTTGTTTTGATCTAGTGTGGTCAGACCAAACTATAATGTTGCAATTGTTAAAATTGTTGAAATTGTTGATTTTAGTTATGGCTATTTATGTATGTATATGAGGAACCTAGGTGAGTATATTTACCTATTTATTCACGACTGAAGTTTTTAACCTGTGTAAGACACAACTTCACTGTGTGGCGACATGGTAAGTTTGAGTAAGCTCGCTCTGGAAGGGTGGGTAACTCAAGAACTTTCCTAGCCACAGAGTTTCTTAGTTTTAATATTGAGAGGACCGCATAGATGACTGATTATACTTGGTGAGTGAAGTTAAGTTAATTTTAACGGGTGCGTGGCCGTGCCACGTCCCACTTTTTAATCACAAAGAGCGAAAAGAAGTTTTATGGCAAGACGACGTAAGTAGTCAGAAAAGAAATTTTATCTAGGACACCCTTCATGGTGCAAATTTTGTGAAAATGTTGAAAGGCAGTGAGATGTAGTACAATGCCATTTGTGAACACGTAGTGAGTTGAGGTGGGGTAGATAAATTTCATTTTCTTATGCGATTTGTAAGATTGATTACAGAAAACTGGATAACTACTTGACGATAACCCGGTGTTATGCGATCAATAGGGACATTGATGGGGATTGTCCGGGGAGTATGTGCCATTCTGCCAGATGACACAGCACAACCTTCCGGCGACGTAAAAAAGAACGACTAAAGGCCTTATGAACGAAAAAGTGTTGCGAAGGAGGGTCAGAATGTTCTAGAATTTTTAATTTTAAAATTTCGATTGAAGAGTGAACATTTCTGAGAAATAGAAAAAGACGGCCATTTTGACTAAAAAAGACGGGAAAACACAACGACGCCAGATATTGTGAAGAACAGTCGTACCAGAGACAGGAAAATTACGAAGCCTCTTATCGTGGCAATAACACACGATAAGAACCTTAGCGACGGAAATTTGTGGAGAAGGAGGCTTCAGTGGGGGAAGAAATATACCACGGGACCCTCCCGGGGCACGAAAAATAAGAGATAAGAGTGTTATCTCCAGAATATTACGGGAGCGGAGGCTTGGTCCCCCAGAGACTGTTCTATGTGAAGGGACTGTGTAGACCAACTTTATAGCTGCTGTAATGTCATAGATCTTAATTAACACCGTTATTGTTTAATATTTCAGAGTATGAGTAGCTAGAAAAAGGAAAGGGTCAATCCATCTCCAATGGATTTAATATAGAACTGTCACACAAAAACATATTAAAATAGGTTGTTCGAGCCGTGTTTTTAATGACAATCACGTAGTCTGAGGATCCGAGACTCAGCTATGTGGTTGTGTTCGCATGTAAACGAAAGCTGATCAAAAGTCGTTTGACTGATGGCCTAAAAATGGTAACTTTTTACTTTGCCCTAAACAGACCAGAAAATCAACTGGCAAGGTCGAGACGGTGAAAAACGAGTAGAATTAAGGTAACTGACGCCTGCCAGTCGTTAATAGGTACTTTTTCTACGCTCCGTCGCTGTGTAGTATTTGGCGAATGTTACAGATCTAGAATTTATATTCTATCTATTATTTGTTCCGAAAAAAGAACATGATGAATTTTCAAATTTCAACGAGACTGCTTGTATCAGGGGAAGCTCTGAATGTTCCGACTGCCTTTTAAGTCTATAGAGCAAAAAATAACTTGAAAAACTTAAATTTAATAAAATAAAAATAAAAAAAAAACTTGAGATAGATTTTTTTATGAAAATCATCACCCCCACACGCCATATAAAGTTCAAAGTGATAGATTTTGCTCCTTGTAACAAACAAGTTATGTCAAATAAGCTTCCTTCAACCAATTTGGAGCGACTTCTAAGACGGATTAAATCTCCGCTTACGTGTTAAAATAGCGAAGTATATCGCGCGTTTATTGTACCAAATTGGCCAAAAGGGCAATCATTAAAACCCCATAACTTTACGAAAAATGATTACAGGTAAAACAATTTCCAAATTTAAACTCCGGACAGCAATACCTTTTGAATGATATACAAGAATTTCATCAAAATTGTCTAGTTAAAAAGTCAAAATTTGTCTGAAGAAAAAACCAACCTCGAGCACTAATATTCCGTCACTTTCGTTACGAAAGTCGGAATAACAAGACTGCTCGTATCAAGGCAAATCCCTGAATGTTCCGACTGCCTCATAAGGTCTCTGGAGCAGTAATAACATGAAAAATATAAAAGCAATTAAATAAAATTTAAATCTCTCTAAAAAAGTTTGAGATTTAAGAAAACATCACCCAATCAAATAAATGTCTGTTTTTATAGATCAATATGAACGGAATAACATCAATATCCGTAGATGAAACTATGAAATTTTGACTATTTTAATTGTTTGTTTGAAAAGCACCCGGGTTGACCTCCATACACCGAAAATGGTTATCATACAATTCCATACATCAAGTGTATGGAAAAATGCTTGTCATACAATTTTCATACAATTTCTTAAAATGGTTGAAAACTGGTATAAACTTATTTCTGTGGATGTTTGATTCTTATAAAACAGTCTGGTGATAAAAAACTGAGGTTCTCGTTTTTTGAAAAAAATGCTTATCATACAATTCCCATATATGGGAATTGTATGACTGGCATTTTTTTGATGGCGACACAAAAAATTTTTCAAGTAATTTTGAAATTTTGGCCCAAAATTTTTTTGTTTTTTTTTCAACCGCAAATCGAATTTCGTACGCAAACAAACATTTTTCGAAATTTTTTTTTGCATGCAAAATTTAATATTTTGTGTGCATAACGTAGTCCTGGATACGATAAAATTGGCTTTTATTTTCTTTTCACTCAATTTTTTTTTTCAAAAACGCTGAAAATTCCTATTTCTTTTGTATGGGGTGTTAATATAAGCCTTGATCAATGTCTGATAACTTGAAAATTCATAAATTTAAAATAATCATCATTAAAAAATTTTGCCAAAAAATAAAAGTTCTTTACTTTTTTTATATCAATTGTGAAAAACATCCAAATTCAGGTCGTTTGCTATGCATTGTAAATGCAAGACTGTCCAACCTTTGGTGTTTTGAGTAACCAAGGTCTTTGTCACTTGTGTTCGGCAGCAAACACAACCGAAAAATTTTCAGAAACTAAATTTAGCAAGAAAAAATCAAAATTTTTGGTTTATGGAAAAACATCTATCATACAATTTTCATATATGTTTATCATAGAGATTTCATACAATGTTCTGTACGTATGGCATTGTATGGAATTGTATGACAAGAAGTTTTTCATAAATGGAAATTGTATGATTAGAAGTTTTGGTCAACCCGGGCATGTAGCTTTAAAAGTTTTATCTGCTTCATTTAGTTTATCCTATCTCGAATGTGGGGGCAGTTTGATCACACCGGATAAGGTCATCTCTTCAGCTTCCTGCTTCTACAACAAAGGAGAGGTAAAATGAAAATACGTAATGACCGTTAAAACGTTATGAGCAATATAAAACTAACCAATATCAACAACCGCCTGCACCAGTAAACGCATTAGATGACAATTTTTTGATGATTTTGTAGAAAATATGATTGGCAGACGCATTAAAGTGTCTTGCCAATCATACTTTCCATAAAATCATCAAAAATTTGTCATCTAATGGGTTTATTGGTCAACTGTAAACTATATGGGAAACATACCATTTCAATTTTGATAATTATGTATGCGTTTATTGGTGCAGATTGTTGTTGATAGTATTTTTATATAATTCATGCTAATACTTCGAAAATATAAAACTCACTTTTTTTTTAATTTTAATGAAAATCTGTTATTGAATTACTTGATATGCTTGTATTATGTTTTAGTTTGAATCCAAATGGCTGACTGTGTATTTTGGTAAAGTATACTTTTTAATTAAAAAATATCCTCAAAGAAGTATTTTGTTACGACTAATTTTTTGAATGATTTTTGAAAACCTTAAATGGGTAGTTTCCAATAAAAATATAAAAACAAAATGCCTAGAAATTTCACTTTATGAAATGTATGGTAAAATTAAACATTTTAAAAAGATGTACCTTCGATTTTTCTTGTGTTCCAATCCGCTTGATTCAGTTTATCTTCCTAGAAACTACCATCAAACCAATATCTCAGAAAGAAAGTTAGAAAAGAAACAATGATTTTTTTAGGAGAAAAAAAACAGTTTGCAAACTCGCACAGCGACTTAACATTGCTTTTTTGTTCCATCCCTTTCTCCGAAAAACAACTCTATTTTTTAATTTTTTTTGTTTTTTTTTTTCACTTACATATTCACGTATCCCAATTGCATTCAGCCAGGTTGAGTGAGATGTTATGGAAAACAATTTTTTTAGTGTCATCTTGGAAAACTGCGGAAAAAAATTGAACACACTTCACATCGGTTGCTTTCAGATTCATCAAGTTTGCAGTTTCATGACGGTAGTTGTAGGACACTCAATGAAAAAAATGTTTTAAAACATGGCTCAGACACCACCTTAACCACTCAATAATACCATTTTACGTCATCAAGCCATACGCAGCAGTTGAGGCTTAGTTAATTGAGAGTGGATTTTTGCTCCTTCGTTTTTTAGAAAAAAAATGTAAGATTTGTTCACTCTCAAAATTGTTTTGTTTCATTCGTCGCTAGAAAAATAAAAGTTGCAAATTATATGTCCCGTGAATTCATTTATCCAATTTTCCAAATTCGTGCAAACTTTATCACAAAAAATACTGATTTAAAAAGAATTGAGGTAATGTATGTTTTAGCAACTCAAAATTTGAAGTTTAAAAAAAACAGTACTGCAACTAAGCAGTGTTTGAAATTCAAAAAGAAATACTTGATTTTTCAGGCTTGAAACTCAAACTTGACCAAATGGACGCTCAATTTTCTCTGCAGACTATTTTTTGTCTTTTTTAAAGCAGCTGAAGTTATTAGATATCACAAAAATTTTACCGCATTCATAAAGATGTTCATAATCAGCTTTAATTAGAGAATGTGCCTTGCGCCAAGTAATGTATTTTGGAACCTGATCTAAACTACATTTTATTATTGGATAAATTAGATATTTTACCACTGTAAAGTATTTAATATTAACCAATCATAATCCATCCAACTAACAACCAACTTATTTGTAAGTGCTGAAATTACTTGTAATTTCAGCACCAGAGAGATTTGAATTTAACTTAGAAATTAGTTGCCTCTCCAAGAGAACTTCAGCAGTCGCAATAAGCCAGTATACTCTAGATCTATTGAGCCTAGCAGAGACTAGTTAAACACTCCGAGACTAGTAGATAAAAGAGTAAGTTTAGGATCGGTATTAGACTAAGAAGTTGCACGAATCTATCCGGCCGAAAATAAGATAGCGTGACGAGCAGACGGTGTACCCTATCCGAAATTACTCTATGAGTTAACCATGTCCATCTTAACTCATCTGGTGCGACCATAAGTCTCGAATAAGACCTTAATAGCTTAGAACTAACCAAAAATAGATTAGAACTTAGACAAAACATTTTCAAAATGTTACACGATAATAACTTAATTGAAATGTCTCTACGACTCAATAGATCAGAGCCGATATTCCGCACAACACTAGAACTACCTGGTATTGGAAGAAGACCTCGAACAAGAGACGATATACGACTAAGTAGAAACTTGCCATGTAGTTTTATGGTTGTACGGCAAAAGCCAACACAAACTTTTATACTTAGAATCTTATTAGCAATGAATTTAGATTTTCATTCGCAAACATAAAGTTTTGAAGTAAATCTTCATGATAATTTCAGGCGCTAAACAAAATTATTAATGTACAATAACGATTGATAAAAAGATCTCAGATCGTTTTCCTAATTTCTGCAGTATTGTAAAAAACATATTTGAAGAATATTTATTGAAAATGAAAATAAAAATTAGTAGCATGACAATAATTGTTAGTAAACATAAATCATCCTGTTGTTCCAGCTTCATCACCTAAACATAACAGCAATAATAAGCTCACTAATATCATTAAAAAACTAAATCTTTTTATTAAATAAAGTTAATCAATTTTAAACTTAAATTCATTTAATTTTAAAAATCAGATCATCAAGGCTTATCCTTGGATCTTAATAAATTTTCTATTTCACTAAATTTAAAATCTGATCATCAAGGCCTATCCTTGGATCAAAAAGATTAATTTTGTTCTCTCCCACCCACTTAGTAAGTGTCTAACGACCTCAAACGTCCATTCACTATCCAACCTTTCCAAAAGACCCAGGACTAATAGAAAGATTTCATAAAACTAACCATTCAAATTAAGATAAACAGTGAAGAACTTCGGTTATTCATCCTTCACTTGAACCCTCCTCTTAACAGACCCAGGATAGATCTTAGACTTAGTAAGTTTAAAATAGTATCTAACGAACTACTTGCGTTCTAATTATACCTGAACCTTGTGGATCGATTTACTATTCTCCAACCCTTGAACACAATCACTACCCCTAAGTAGGATTAAGTAAGTTAACACCTTAACTTAGACTAGCCACGAGAAAGTAAAAAAATCATTCTTCGGAATCGATATACTTTTCTCTCCAACCCTGAAAAAAAAAAGACCCAGGTTTAGCTAACCAAAAAATCGTGAGGACTAACAGTTCAAGGAAATAGAAATAACTAACAACTTCTTGCATCCCTCATCCTCAACGTTATGTCATTCAAAAATTTAGGAAATAAACAAACAATCGTTTTACACAACTGTGAAATAGATAACAAAAAATACGATCTTGTAATCACACCTCTTACACAAATAGTTGGATAAATTAGAACAAAACGACAAAAAATAAAAAGGAAAATTATAAACAAACAAAGACAAATCACACAAAAAAGATTTTCAAAAAATAGAAACGCATTTTCTGAATCAGAAGCCAACAGTTTGGACGAACTATACAAACTAAAAGAATCAATAGATAAAAATTGTCCCATTCATGATCAATTATATTTTTCCGACTCAGAAACAACTTCAAATTCATCAAAAAGAGGAAAAAGAAAAATAAAAAAGCAATACAAACACAAACCAGTACACTTGTATAATTGGAATCAACCAATTAGACACATTGATAGTTATATATTAACAGTCATAAAACGAAAAAATGAGCCACACTCAAAGTGACGAAAGTCCAGATGACGAAGCAGTTTTTCCCTTTCTTATAGATTCACTCGATGATAGAGGACAACACAATTTTTGCAAGAACTTACTCGTAAATTTGTTTGAACCAGGAATCAGCCCTTGCAAAGCAGAATTCCCAGATGTAAAAATCAAAAGACAAATTATTGAACATTATTTGAAAGACATATGTAATCTAACACAGCAATACGGAATCTACACCATAGAATTTAGCACACCAAATACAGCCCATCGTAAAAATGTAAATCAAACAGACGATATTGAATTAGAATTTTCAAAAGTATTCATAAAATATATCAAAAGCATACAATATCATAATTCACAAAGAGCAAACTCCATATTCACTAACGAAGTTTTTGCAGTAATATATAGTTATATATCTATATTAGAAAAAGCTGAAGTTCAAAGTATATCACCAACTGAAACATCCAAACATACAAAAGTACGAAATGAAATCACAGTATTTTCAATATTTCTACATATATTTTGCGAAAATTTCACAAAAGAAGATGTTTCACAAAACACTAAACATGATTTACAAAAGATTTTAGCATGGTTTATAATAGATTATTTCACCCACAATTTATATTTAATTTCACAGGCAAGAAAAAATTTCAGACCCCAAAATACCAATGATGACACTGTTCTTTAAGAATAATCAGATTACGTTTGGGACCCTGACTGGTCTCATCATGCAATTCTAAATATCCCACAAGCTATCTCAAGTCAAGCAATAAGTACAATATCTTTCCACAGAGACTATGTAAAAGTAGTACCATTAACCATTGATGCAACACCATTAAATTATAATACATTTTTACCTGATACACGAAATAACAGTTTAAATTCGACGGTTATACATAATGAAAATCTCAATGGAACCAGAAATCTTACACAACAAGACATTCAAACACCATCACACTTCATAAACGAAGAAATCGTCCAAACAACAACAACAACTACACAACAAAGTATTTCATCAATACATCCCAATCTGACAACACCAAGAGATACAAATACATCACTAACACAGGTAACCTTACAATCAACCGTTAAACCTTCGGTTGCTCCAAAATATTCACATATGGACTATCAAACGTGTAGACCAATGACAATACCGTCAAAACATGAAAACCGTTCACAAGAAATACTTTTGCAGAACACAATTATAATTATGCTCACAAACCAAGAACAAACCAATCTCCCCGAAAAAATACACAAAACTTAAACCACGTATATTTCCATAATTGGAATCTCCTAAAAACATCGACCAATTCAGTAAATTTTCCAGAAAATCCACAACCTACACAGGATTATAGTGAAAATTACCCATTCTTTCAACAGAATAAAAATAAACAACATATACCATATAATACAAACTATTTATCATCTGAAGAAGATGATTATCACCAACCAGATATTTTTGAACCATATACTAAAGAATATCGCACACAAAGACCGCGACAATCTCAACCATCTCAAAATATGAAAATTTACCCACAAAATCCAACAGATATACAAAATCCACATTAAATGCATATACAAAACCCATTTAACACACAATCTTTTCAACCAATACAACCACAAAACCCAATTTTAATGCATTCTTATCAACCAACTCAAATGCAAAAACGAAATACCGCTTCCATATTACCTTCAGCAACACGAAATAACAAAAAATCAACTTTCAAATTTTTCACAAATGCCAAATGCCGCAGAATCAATACAGATGACAATGAATCCATACCTCATGGGTGGATCATCAATAACATCCAATAAACCACTGATGGTATTCACAGGAACAGACCCTGAATATTCTGTAGAAGATTACCTAAATGCAGTAACAGCTAATTTAATTTTAAATATAGGACCTGACCCAATTAATACGCCACTTCATGAAAATTGGATACATAGACGCACAGCGTTAATACAAACAACATTAGATGGCGCAGCTCAAAAATGATTTTCAGTATTACCCATAGAAATAAAATCAGACTGGAAAATATTCATACAAGAATTTTCAAAAATGTTTGATTCTGAAAGAAACAAACAACACCAAAGAGTTTTATGCAACGAAATACGTAGACTACCAATTGAAACAATTAAACAATTAGCAGTACGAATCAAAACACTAGTTCGAAAAGCATACTCACTTAATACACATGACTATAAAAACACAAAAATGACAGAAATTTTAATGATGACCTTAACACCTCAATTAAGGAAAACAGCTATAAAAAAGAGAGCATCTCATCCTTCCTCAATTCGAGAACCAGACCTAGATTTTTGAAAATTAGTAGATAAACTAGAACCTGCAGAAATCACAATGAAACTCGAAGAAACAGAAAATCTAAAACTACAATATGTTAATCGGATTGAAACAAATACTACACATATAAATAACATACAAGAATCAGACACGGACCTGATTGAAAAAATCACTAAAAAACTAAATATCTACGAAAAACATCCAAACTTTAAAGGCAAACCATCTTTCAAAAAATGGTGTAATTATTGCCGACGATACGGACACAGTATTTCCGAATGTAGACAAAAACAGCAAGACAGTCAGAATAAACCTCAAAAACACAAAGAACCAAATAAATCGTTCTATCAATACATGAAAAAAGACCAAAATCTACCAAAAAAAATATATATAGTAATAACAGTTCAGGAAAACAACTTCCAAGCAACTCAAATTACACAAGAAATCAATCACCATATAACTGAAGTTATAGAGGTAGATCACCCGAACGAGGTAATACACGAAATTTCTCACAAAATAGATATAATCGATCAAATAGCCAAAATAACCAAAATAACTATTCACGATCAAATTCCAATACAACACAATTTGTTTCTGGATCCAATTCCCAATCAAACCCAAGGAATAGACACTATTCCAATAATCAATCACGAAACTCATCATATAATAGAAATAGAAACTATTCAAATAATCGAAATAGAAGTTATTCGAACAACCGAAATCAGAATTACCCGAACAGTCGATCAAGAAATAACTCATATAACAGATCAAACTATCACAGATCAAACAATAATTATCAAAACAGATCACGAAACAATTCACAAAATCGACATTCAAGTTATAATAATCGATACAGAAATTATTCCCAGTCACCACATAGGAATAATAACCGTTACCCTGATTCTAAACATCGATACAGAAGTAGCACACCAAAACATCGAAGACACATTAATCAAGTGCAAACAAATGAAGAAACAACTTCAGACCCTCCAGGTATTGATGACACAGGAAGTCACGAAATACAACTAAATCAAATAAATTGTGAATCATCAGATACAGAAAGTGAAACAGATAATACCATCTCAGTAAATATGATAACAGTCAAAAACGACTATGAACCTATCATATATGAACAACCTTTCAATTCACATATATATGAAAATCAATTGGAACTCCTCCACAATTACTATATTGGACCCATTGATAATACACAAACTACACAAGAAGTAAACGAAATTAACACGGTAATTAAACCCGATAAAAAAGACGAAACACAATGCTCAAACACAAAACATATTTATCAAAATATACAAAAAGAACAACCGAGAGAAAAAATTTGGACAATTCCATTTCTCTTAGAAAGCCCAAAAAATAAAGAATTTCAACCACTAGATCTTGAAATCGATTTTTTAATTGACTCAGGAGCAGAATCATTAATATTCCCACATGGAATGAAATTAAAACAGTACATCCAAATTTAACACCTCTTGAAACCTCTAGTTAATTAGCAACAGCACAAGGATCAACATTAGTAAATTATGGAAAAATCCAATTTTTTCTTCTCCCCACGAGAACAATGGAACAAAACAAAATTTTAAACAAACCGTTTAAACAAATATTTCATATAACTAATATTAAGCACAATATCATTGGTATACCATTTATCTCTAAATATATACCAACAATCAACATCTTAAATACTAAGATACATATAAAAAATAAATACACAAAAACAAAAAACACAGCCCTAACATTCTTCCAAAGATTAAACAAACAACCACCATTTTTCTCAAATTTTTACCCCATTTATAATCAACAACGGAATTACCTGAAACCACTATCAGGAAATATATATAATTTTTCTATAAAAAAAGTTCACCAGTATAACAAAAGTCAAAATAAACAACAACTTTTTATGTCAGACTTCGAATTTAAATCTATTCACAAATTTTTCAAAATTACGATCTCATCCGGAATTATTCGAAACACTCGAATTCCGACATCATTTCATTACATGTAAATAACAATATACCATATCAAGTAACATTACCTTTAGGACTTTTAGGATATTGTGAAACAAATGCTACAATTTCACCTATAAATGAAGTAGCCTACCGCGTTAATAATATACTAAAAATATTAGACATTTGCCAATCAACAATTCTTGACGAAGAATTATCTATAAATATATAATAAGTAATGAAAAGAGAAATACAGATTATTTCACAAAAACACCATATTTTAAACCAACATTGAAAATAACAAATTACACAAAAGAACAACAAACATTTTTAACAATGTTTAATTTTGAACATTCACAAATTACACAAACCGAGTTTGATAAATTAGCAAAACAACTGTTAAAATATTCATCAGTTTATACAACATCAAAGTTTGACGTTGGAAAAATTAGTTCATCGCTACAACTTCCGTTAAAACCTGACGCAGTTTTCAAAAAACAAAGTGCAAGTAAAGTACCGATTCACTTACATGACATGGTAAATAGATAACTTGACATTTTAGAACAATACGAAATTATCTCACCAGTAAATAAAGAAGAACAACCAAAAGGAAACACCTTCATTAACCCTGTTATCATTCTAGCAAAAGGTGAATCACTAAAAATAGTTTTAGACGCTAGATATCTCAATTCACTAATTGACGAATCAAAATGCAATTGGCCTAGTGAACCAATACAAGTTATCTTAACAAAGATAAACGGTAAATATTTCACAACCGCCGATATGAATAATGCTTATAATCAAATACCACTAGATGAACAATCACGACGTTTAACACAATTTGTTATTGGAAATCAACAATATGAATTTAATCGCTTATTCTATGGAATATCCATAGGTCCAGCAGCTTTTTCAGCTTTTATGAGTAAAATTTTTAGACCACTAATACTCATGAAAAATGCAATCACATATTTACATGATGTTTTTATGCAATCACAAACCAAAGACGAGATGTTTACAGTTTTAGAACAATACCATAAGATACTTCAGAACGAAAATCTGAAAGCAGCCCCCGATAAATCACACTTCTTTCTAACACGCGTTAAATTTTTAGGACATAATAATGAACAAAACACTATCACTCCATTAAAAAAACGCATTGATGCTATTCAAAAACTTCAGCCACCAACAAATAAAAAATAAAATCCAAGAATTCCTTGGAATGTTAAATTTCTTAAGTAAATATGTTTACAAAATGCAATTATACTTAAGACCCTTCTATAATATCCTCAGACAACAAAATAATTTTGAATGGACCACTGAACATCAAACACGATTTGAAGAAATTAAAAAACTTTTAACTGAAAAAATTTCAAATACAATTCCAGATCCAAATCAACCATTCTATGCAACGTGCGATGCTTCAAATTTTGGCATTGGCGCAGCATTGCTACAATCACATATTGGAACAAATAAATTGAACCTTATATCAGCAAATTCACGAATATTCACTCAGGCAGAGCTACGACTCTCAACTCTAATGAGAGAATGTACAGCTATAATTCATACACTTACAGAATATGAATTTCTGATACTTGGATCAAAACACCCAACAGTTCTATTCACAGATCACAAACCAATTTTTTTTCTCTTTACACAAAAGTCAAATCCAAATCTTAGAGTTTATAGATTTCAACTAATTCTAATGAAATTTCCAAACTTACATATAGTTTGGACAGCAGGAAAAAACCTTGCATTACCAGATACATTAAGTAGAAATACGCCACCAGAACATGCAGAAATCACAATGAAACTCGAAGAAACAGAAAATCTAAAACTACAATATGTTAATCGGATTGAAACAAATACTACACATATAAATAACATACAAGAATCAGACACGGACCTGATTGAAAAAATCACTAAAAAACTAAATATCTACGAAAAACATCCAAACTTTAAAGGCAAACCATCTTTCAAAAAATGGTGTAATTATTGCCGACGATACGGACACAGTATTTCCGAATGTAGACAAAAACAGCAAGACAGTCAGAATAAACCTCAAAAACACAAAGAACCAAATAAATTGTTCTATCAATACATGAAAAAAGACCAAAATCTACCAAAAAAAATATATATAGTAATAACAGTTCAGGAAAACCACTTCCAAGCAACTCAAATTACACAAGAAATCAATCACCTTATAACTCAAGTTATAGAGGTAGATCACCCGAACGAGGAAATACACGAAATTTCTCACAAAATAGATATAATCGATCAAATAGCCAAAATAACCAAAATAACTATTCACGATCAAATTCCAATACAACACAATTTGTTTCTGGATCCAATTCCCAATCAAACCCAAGGAATAGACACTATTCCAATAATCAATCACGAAACTCATCATATAATAGAAATAGAAACTATTCAAATAATCGAAATAGAAGTTATTCGAACAACCGAAATCAGAATTACCCGAACAGTCGATCAAGAAATAACTCATATAACAGATCAAACTATCACAGATCAAACAATAATTATCAAAACAGATCACGAAACAATTCACAAAATCGACATTCAAGTTATAATAATCGATACAGAAATTATTCCCAGTCACCACATAGGAATAATAACCGTTACCCTGATTCTAAACATCGATACAGAAGTAGCACACCAAAACATCGAAGACACATTAATCAAGTGCAAACAAATGAAGAAACAACTTCAGACCCTCCAGGTATTGATGACACAGGAAGTCACGAAATACAACTAAATCAAATAAATTGTGAATCATCAGATACAGAAAGTGAAACAGATGATACCATCTCAGTAAATATGATAACAGTCAAAAACGACTATGAACCTATCATATATGAACAACCTTTCAATTCACATATATATGAAAATCAATTGGAACTCCTCCACAATTACTATATTGGACCCATTGATAATACACAAACTACACAAGAAGTAAACGAAATTAACACGGTAATTAAACCCGATAAAAAAGACGAAACACAATGCTCAAACACAAAACATATTTATCAAAATATACAAAAAGAACAACCGAGAGAAAAAATTTGGACAATTCCATTTCTCTTAGAAAGCCCAAAAAATAAAGAATTTCAACCACTAGATCTTGAAATCGATTTTTTAATTGACTCAGGAGCAGAATCATTAATATTCCCACATGGAATGAAATTAAAACAGTACATCCAAATTTAACACCTCTTGAAACCTCTAGTTAATTAGCAACAGCACAAGGATCAACATTAGTAAATTATGGAAAAATCCAATTTTTTCTTCTCCCCACGAGAACAATGGAACAAAACAAAATTTTAAACAAACCGTTTAAACAAATATTTCATATAACTAATATTAAGCACAATATCATTGGTATACCATTTATCTCTAAATATATACCAACAATCAACATCTTAAATACTAAGATACATATAAAAAATAATTACACAAAAACAAAAAACACAGCCCTAACATTCTTCCAAAGATTAAACAAACAACCACCATTTTTCTCAAATTTTTACCCCATTTATAATCAACAACGGAATTACCTGAAACCACTATCAGGAAATATATATAATTTTTCTATAAAAAAAGTTCACCAGTATAACAAAAGTCAAAATAAACAACAACTTTTTATGTCAGACTTCGAATTTAAATCTATTCACAAATTTTTCAAAATTACGATCTCATCCGGAAATTATTCGAAACACTCGAATTCCGACATCATTTCATTACATGTAAATAACAATACACCATATCAAGTAACATTACCTTTAGGACTTTTAGGATATTGTGAAACAAATGCTACAATTTCACCTATAAATGAAGTAGCCTACCGCGTTAATAATATACTAAAAATATTAGACATTTGCCAATCAACAATTCTTGACGAAGAATTATCTATAAATAATATAATAAGTAATGAAAAGAGAAATACAGATTATTTCACAAAAACACCATATTTTAAACCAACATTGAAAATAACAAATTACACAAAAGAACAACAAACATTTTTAACAATGTTTAATTTTGAACATTCACAAATTACACAAACCGAGTTTGATAAATTAGCAAAACAACTGTTAAAATATTCATCAGTTTATACAACATCAAAGTTTGACGTTGGAAAAATTAGTTCATCGCTACAACTTCCGTTAAAACCTGACGCAGTTTTCAAAAAACAAAGTGCAAGTAAAGTACCGATTCACTTACATGACATGGTAAATAGATAACTTGACATTTTAGAACAATACGAAATTATCTCACCAGTAAATAAAGAAGAACAACCAAAAGGAAACACCTTCATTAACCCTGTTATCATTCTAGCAAAAGGTGAATCACTAAAAATAGTTTTAGACGCTAGATATCTCAATTCACTAATTGACGAATCAAAATGCAATTGGCCTAGTGAACCAATACAAGTTATCTTAACAAAGATAAACGGTAAATATTTCACAACCGCCGATATGAATAATGCTTATAATCAAATACCACTAGATGAACAATCACGACGTTTAACACAATTTGTTATTGGAAATCAACAATATGAATTTAATCGCTTATTCTATGGAATATCCATAGGTCCAGCAGCTTTTTCAGCTTTTATGAGTAAAATTTTTAGACCACTAATACTCAAGAAAAATGCAATCACATATTTACATGATGTTTTTATGCAATCACAAACCAAAGACGAGATGTTTACAGTTTTAGAACAATACCATAAGATACTTCAGAACGAAAATCTGAAAGCAGCCCCCGATAAATCACACTTCTTTCTAACACGCGTTAAATTTTTAGGACATAATAATGAACAAAACACTATCACTCCATTAAAAAAACGCATTGATGCTATTCAAAAACTTCAGCCACCAACAAATAAAAAGAAAATCCAAGAATTCCTTGGAATGTTAAATTTCTTAAGTAAATATGTTTACAAAATGCAATTATACTTAAGACCCTTCTATAATATCCTCAGACAACAAAATAATTTTGAATGGACCACTGAACATCAAACACGATTTGAAGAAATTAAAAAACTTTTAACTGAAAAAATTTCAAATACAATTCCAGATCCAAATCAACCATTCTATGCAACGTGCGATGCTTCAAATTTTGGCATCGGCGCAGCATTGCTACAATCACATATTGGAACAAATAAATTGAACCTTATATCAGCAAATTCACGAATATTCACTCAGGCAGAGCTACGACTCTCAACTCTAATGAGAGAATGTACAGCTATGATTCATACACTTACAGAATATGAATTTCTGATACTTGGATCAAAACACCCAACAGTTCTATTCACAGATCACAAACCAATTTTTTTTCTCTTTACACAAAAGTCAAATCCAAATCTTAGAGTTTATAGATTTCAACTAATTCTAATGAAATTTCCAAACTTACATATAGTTTGGACAGCAGGAAAAAACCTTGCATTACCAGATACATTAAGTAGAAATACGCCACCTGAACTACTCACAAGAAAAACTACAGTTGAAATACCACAAAATATTAAATTTTATCTCGCAAAAGATGAAACATCACCCCGATTAGAATGCAAATACGCAGTAAAAACTGATATTGATCAATCACAGATAAATAACCTACAACATTTCCCACTCTACTTAGACTGCCAGAATAATCACTACGAAGTTGACTTACTAGGCACATCAACTTTTAAACCAATTCCATACTCACAATGGATAAAAAATAACACTCAACAAAAAAGAATAAAACAATACTCGCATAAAAAAGACCCTTTTCCATTAATCGAAAAAGAAAATTTGACCGATACACTAAATTTATCAGGACCACAAACAAAGGATTTAAAATACACAATCAACCAAGTTTTTGACCTTCATGACCCACTTGACACAATTCCCTTATCAAAACTAGAAATTGACAATATTTTTCTCCCTCCAACAGACAAAATTACACTTGAACTTTTAAGTATCAAAATCTCGACCCAGTAATTAGACAACTAAAATCATGGCAAAAACACAAAACTAAGCCCGTAAAAGCAAATACCACAATTTTAGGAAATAAAACACTCTTCCGACATTTCCGAAAATTTAATAACACAGCAATTGATGAAAATACAGATCTTTTAGAATACCAATTAAATGATTCTAAAGTTCCCTGTCTTCCTTTAAGTATGATATTAATAGCTTTTAATATCTCACATACACAAAATACTAAAGGACACTCCGGATCAGAAAAAACATACTCAAACTTTACCCAATATTTTTGTTTCCCAAATGCACCAACTTGGATAAAAGTATTATGCAATGATTGTAAATTATGTCAATTGAACAAACCTTATCCAAACCTTATCAGACAACGGTACAGAATTCATAAATAATGAAATCATCACACTATGCCACTTATACAATATCAAACATAAACCACGTACATCTCATGCACCTTAGACAAACGGTTTAGTCAAGGGTATGAATCGTTCACTACAAGAATATTTAAGATGTATCATAAATGGAAATGATACAAAATACACAGAATGGTCAGCAGATGTAAAATTATTTCTCTTAGCATACAATTCACAAATCACGACAACTTTAGGAATGTCACCATACGAAATGGTTTTTAGTCAAAAGCCACGTAAACCAATTATGTTTACAGCAAATGCACATAAAAATGCACAAGGTTATTGCCAACCAAATAAAGATTCAATTTGTTGTAACCTACCTTTACACACACATGATGAAGATCATTTTCATCATCCACAAATTCCTAAATTAGCCTCCGGCACACATACCGAATGGATTCTAAATAGAGATAAAAAACACAATGAAATTTACCAAAAAAAAACAAAGAAATTGTTACAAAGGCAAAACATTAACAACCAAATTAATTCACGCTTTACGCCATCCACAGATTTAAAAATTGGAACATTTGTTTTAATACCTAACTTTATTACACAAAACGGAATCTCGGAACAATTACAATCCCTTCGAAAAGGACCATACCAAATCATTGCCAAACCCACTGACGTAACGTACAAACTCACAGATTCAACCAAAAGAAATTGTTCAACATCGTAACAATCTATTGCCCAACTACGCAAAAGAATACGCGCTACGCGAATTAACTCAATTATATTCTTTCACAGGTTTAAAAGTTATTCAAAATCATACAGAAAAACAAATAGATGAACAACACAACGTTCATCATAAAGATCAAATTCAAAAACAAACCACAACTCAAAACAATACAAAAACGCCAGACCCAAAAATACCTCAAAAAGAAAGAAAAAATAGGAAAATGATAGAAAAAATTCTACCACAAGAACAAGTAGAAAAATCAGAACATAGAGAATCATCACGATTTAGAAATCAACCACGAAAAGACTATAAAACATTCATCCCACAATCTAAAATATTAAAGAAAGCTGAATTTCAAAAACAAATTTAATTTTAAAATTAATAATCTTTGCACCTCTGGATCATTTTGAACTTTCATTTTTCACAATAACATGCTGACAAACACGCAACATTTCTAGTTCAGATTCAGCCAATAGGATTCACTTAAATCCGTCACCTTCTATACCTCTAACACCATCCTATTAGCCGAAAGATATTAAATTTCAGGCATATCTATAACTATAACTTTACAACCTCCAGGTCAAAAATAAGCAAACCACTCAAACTTGACAACTAAAATAAATACCACCATAATATCATAACCCTCCCTTATCTAATAACGCAAAGATCAACAATATTTTCCCAACTTAGACCTCAAAAACCCCCAACCAAAAGTGATAAATTAGCCTAAAGTAAAAAAGAACCATATTCATTTGGCCTAAAGTACAAATATTTCAAAAATACCCCAGATCACCCGACAAATAAAAATAAAGCAAAGAAGACCTCCCGAACACCATAAAATTAACCCCCAACAATTTTTCACAAAACTCAACCCACTTGTCAAAAAATCAATAAATAACTCGACCAAACTTGAATCTCGCCTCAAACAACAAAAAATATTCGACAAAGAAATCATTTCTTAAATGCTCTTCTCTCGATCAGTCAATATCTTTAAAAATACAATTTTAAATCTTTTAATAAATTTTTTTATACTATTCAAACTTTTGTTCATATTTCTACTTGATACTTTTGAAGCTTTTATAATCATTTTAATAATTTTTTGCAACATTTTTTTAATTTTCTACTCCCTATTTGAAGTATATCTCCAATTTTCCCAAATCATTGATCATATTCACAGGTACGATAATCCAAAGTCTATTTAAATGATACGAACAATTTTTAGTAGAGCAGATATTTTTTTACTATTTGTAATTTTCATCATATTTTTGTCATCCATCATACTGACAATGTGCAAATGTGTAAAAAAGGCAATAGTCACATTCGCCTTAGCAACAATCCTTTTAATTCTTTTCATTGAAGAATACTACAATAAACATATATCTTCCCACTAGAAAAAATCAATCAGAACACTTTCAAAAATTGCTGACCAACAATCACAAAATCAGTCTTCACCGACATCATCCCAAGAAAACCCAACAATACCTACAACTACCCAAAACCCCCACACGAATTTCTTTCCAAGATAATCCATACACTTTTGAAGAACGGCACGCTCGCTTATCCGAACCATTAGAACCAGTTCAGCAACAGGCACCCCTAAGTGAACCAACATATAACTTGTACCCCACATTACCACAAGAACTAAGCAGAATAAGAAACATTAGTCAAAACCAAATACAGTCAAAATAAATAGACAAATTATACATCCACGACGAAACAGAAGTTTTCAAACCCCCAGAGTTCATTTTGATGTACCCCATTGACCAACATCAACTACTTCAGAAAACCCAAATAGTACATTACCAGAAACTCCCCCACTCCTTTCACAACGTAGCACCTCCAGTATACCCTCAGATTACTTAGGTTCAACACCAACATCTGAGCAAATACGTGAAAATCCCTTTAACCCCCCCAATCCCACCGCACGACTACCATATTGGACAACACACTCATATACACAAGGTGAACCAAACTTAGTAAACGACCCAATAGATATTTCTACGGATACAACACTATCATCACTACCAGAAACAAAATCACTACCATCAAAACCATCATTAAGTCAAATTTCACCGACGCTATTCCCTTTAAATTTCCCAAATAACCTTGACGCTAGATATCGAGAACAATCATCAACAAATATCCCTTTACGATTAGATTGGAACACATTCGTAGCAACCCCACCATTGTTTGGACAACGTCAAGATCGCAACCGTCTCCACAGTTGGGCATTCAATAGACTACAATATAGACAAGATATCCACGAAGATATTCGTGACCACAATATTCAAATATTTCAACAAAATAGTCTCCAATTAAAATTCGAAATCACGATCAAACTTAATAATAATGTTCAACATCCCTACCCATTAAATCCACCAAATATAACAGCTCAATCGCTACCACCGCCGTTTATAACAACTGAAGTAATATATAAATACGACAGATATACCAAAAACACAATTGGTTACATTACATTTTATAACCCATACTCAGGATTATCATACACATGTATATTCTAAAAATATTAACGTTTCAACACATCTTTTTTCTAATATTTTCCGACCAAAATACAAAACCTTCTCCTCGCACAGGACCCCAAGATTTATTAGTAACACACTAAGATTGTGAAGAAAACGAACAAAAAACACTACACAAATATGCAATAAATCAAGTATCACAATGCGAAACAGAACCACAAGCTATCGAAACTACAAATTTAATAGCAACATTATATTCAAAAGCCCGAGCAACAACAGTAATAGGATATAAATTTACAGCAACATTTTCCGAAAAGAAAGTACATTTTTCACAAGTTTCAAACGGAAATAAAAACCGACTTGACCACGAATCGTTTTACCAAAGTAACATAGAACGACTTCTACATCTAAATCTCGATGATTGTAAAAATGAATTACTCAGACTAAACCTAACAAGAAATAAAAACACAGACAGAAAATTAGTAAATTTTCAAGTCTTTGCCGATTCTGTACATCAAGCAGAACTTGAACGATATCAAGGACATATCAAATTAGACGAAAAATATCCATACAACGGCGCACACGGAAGATTAACTTATGAAATACACGATAAACATTGGATACCACACATTGGCATAAATGACCCCTCAAACTGCAAAGCAGACACAAAAAATAAAGGATATTAACAAATAATGTTTCTCGATTGGAAAATACAACTCGAAAAAATACAACTCACACGAGATTTATCTGATAACACAATGATCTATCAAGGAACTAGATTACCTTGCAAAAATGATCAAGGTTATTGTGACCCTACAACAAGGACCCAAGCAACAATTGTTTGGTTTCCCAAAGATACATGCACAACATTTCAAGTAGCAAAAGTACATGCTCGAATGATAAAATTTCATGAAAAATATTTTAATGAATCAATCCCATACGAACACGTGAACCCATCTCGTAAACAAAGCACTGATTTCAAAAACATCCATGATATAAAAAATAAATTAACACGTTTTCAAATCTATCAATAAACAGAATTTGCATGTAAAAATAGCAATCCACTTTATAAAACACAATGCTCTGAAATACTTGTCGAATACGAAAAAGGTTCGACATGACCACTGGAAAAATAAAATTTGACCCTTATGCCACAAGTCACCCTCTAAATGAAGGAACATCATACATACCAGTTAATTTTCAAAAAAGCACAGGTCAACCTGGTGGAAACCTAAGACCACATGACAGTAAAAGCACACGTTTACAAGAACTATCACTAATGAATAGCACCTATTTTGGTAATATTCATTATGATATCGACTTAGATACGAAGTTAGACTACACAATTAGTCGAATTTTTAAAGAAATGTCACTCTCCGAATTAGAAACACTTCATCAATTATGCGAATTAGAAAGAACACAAATCCTACAATCACTCGCACTAGCAGTACTCAAAATACCCTACGCAGGATACTTATTATCAGTAAACAGATCAAATTTTCTAGATTACGACGGAAACATTTTATGGTTTTATACTTGCACCAAAAAAGTATCACCATTATATGTTTTCGAAGATAAACGTTGTTATAAAAGAATCCCGATATTCTATAAAAACAAAGTACATTTTGTCGACACACTTTCAAGACGAACATATTTTTGGGATACTGCAGTCCCATGTGGATCAGAAAATAGCCACAAGGTAGTACAATTAAATCCCGATGAAGATAAATACTATCTCCTTACACCATACCCTACATTAATGCAATCACTCAAAAAGTTTTCACCCGAAAGCATCAGAGCCATTGCTCGTAAACCAAATATTGATTTACAATCAATTGGAATATATTCTAAATCAGACATCCAGCATCACATTACAACACAACAATTTCAAGAATTATTAACACAAATGGACACAATACAAAGACAATCAATTGACCAGAATTTAAGAAAACTTGCCGAAACCGCAGGATTTGCAGACATTTATACACAAGACTACAGCGGATATTTTAAAAATATCAAAGACTACATATATTTAAACGGTGAAAAATACAGACCACAAGATATTTCACCTATAAATTTTTTCAGTTTTGTCACCCTAAAGAACGAAATTTTAGCTTTTCTAGGATGGCCCTATCACATCTTAGAAAAATTAACTATCTCATACGCAATGTTTAACTTTATAGGATTTCTTTTTTCATTCTTAAAAGGAATCTATAACACATGCGCTATACATACACAAGTAAACAGACAAGCAAGTGTAGCACGTATACTATTTGCAGGATTTTTTGGGTTTTTGTCATCATCAATAAACAAAATACTTTTAGATGCACAAATAAAAAAATATAATATAAAAATATCCACGAGACAAAACACATACAATGAAGAACATAATAATGTAGATACAACACCTACAGCACCACAGATACCAACCCTACCACAAAACCATCCATTATCATTAGTTCCCCGTAATTTTCGAAACCTAGCAACCACACATAATCCAAATTTTAGACCAAATACAACACAAAGTCCCATCCAACACATAATACCACATCATTCACAAAATGAAAATACATATGAACAAATTATAGAGCAACCTCACACCACCACTTTTCAGTCTCAAAATAATCAATTTTTTAGCCCACGATGAGCCCACAACTTGGATCCCTCCATCGCTCAAATTCCCACCCAGCCAACCTCCAAACTCCAATCCCAATCATACCACTTTTTGCTTTCCCACCACCCGATTTTCCGATTATTAATATATCATACAGCACGAATTCTGATACTAACTCAGATATTTCAGTTTTATACTCTATCTCACAATTTAATAACCCTAATGTAGAAACCCCTGACAAATTTGCAGACTCCGAACCATCTCCATCAAATGATAATCAGACCAACTCCTCAGTTTTTTCAAAACCCCCTTTTCAACCAATTCCATCAAATCATTCACTCCCATCCGTTTCCACTCCTTCTTATGCTTCGCAAGTGACCCCAACCTATTCTCCACTTCATTCCGACAGATCATATAATAATTCTCCAGATACCCCCCAAATTTCCCAGGAACTCGATTATTTTATTACCCTACAACAACAGTTAATACACCCTAACACCCTCACAATACATCAACTATCATCCACAATAGAATCCTCAAATCCACCTACTCCTACACCCTCCTCAGCTTACACCGCATCATTCACACAATCATCCACAACCACCGAAACACCTAGTAGCACTCACCGAGCTTATCGCAATTTTAAACGAAAATTCCCAAATCACCCATTCCCGACCAAACCCGGAACAGCCTGCGAATATATTAATCACCCGCAACACACTAACACGAAAAATTTTCTTGCAATCACCTTACCCTCAGTTCCACAATATACACTAAACACACCTAACGATACTAATGACACACGTAGTTTTGTAGATGAACATGTTTTAATGTCAACACTTCATTGGACAGCTTATTATCATTTTACTATCCCCTTTGCCTACCACTAACTAATACTCATGACAACATAGAAAAGAACAAAGACATGTTATATAGACTCACTACAACACTAACACCTCGACAATTTACTTACGTAGGATACAAAAAATTACTAAAAACATTCACTGCACCCCGAGTTAACGAATTCACAATAGAATATTGCGACCATAATATCATCCGACCTAATCAAGACCAATTTTAGATGAAGACCGCTTCGCTAACCCGTAACTAACAGAAAAATTTTTCATCAAAACATCATACGTATTCACACTTAATATTTTTGATAGAAAGTATGATCACATCATTTCAGAATCACTAGCTGATATTCAAGCTTACGCAAGTTTCCACGACAAATTTCAGTTATTTTCACTAACCTTTCACTTTCTTTCACCACATGAACGCGATTTGCACTGTTCCCACGATATTATGTTACGCACTAAACAAACCCACACATATACATACTATCGTTTTATATAAAATCATTTTGATTTGCATACCCCATCAAGACAACCTCACCATCGTTTTCAGTTTCTAAACTCAAAGTACACGTCACCATTTTTCCTTAATTTTACATATTGCTTCAAAGATACTAACCTCCACGGCATCCTCCGCAACTATGACCCAGTTACTCAAATGTATATATTTTGTCCCATCACGAAGACCTTTAATGCCGAAGAATCCAGACCCTTCCTTATCCCGCATGAATTCATCCAGCCTATTGAAATACCCATATTAGAGTTCATTCACAATACTAAATATAACCCATAAAATATATAACCTCATTCAAAACACACCTTACGAGTTTGCAGTAGGCACCGAAGAACTAACAATCATTAAAACACTTCAATTGCTTTGGCCACTGCTCCAAACTAAAAACATCATCCGCATACTAGCCAAATTACTAGCAACATCAGATATGATACACGACATCTTCCCCCACGGCTTTTTCCCAGATGATTAACAGGTAAGAATAATTTAAAATACTCTTCACTAATAAATTTAAAATTAGTACTAACCATTTTCTATCAATGTTTGATTTATATTTCTAGTCTTCACACCACGATCATCTACAAAACAAAAAAAATATAAACTTGTTAAAATTCTTCCAAACTTTATTAATATCTTGCACTAAAAAATGTAATTAAATTCATACCAAATGTAGTAAATTAATCTATAAATTATTTACCCATGAAGCAGTAAAATTCAATACGATGAAAATTTATAACTTAAAATTTCCCCCAAATGCAGTAAAATTAAAATTCTATGTAATAAATTAATAAAACGAAAATGCAATACTAACCTTTTGATATTTTCATTCACTCGCACAAGAATTCTATCCAAATTCGCACAGCTCGCCCACGAAGAATTGTTTAAAATAATGAATTTCAGTTTCAAGCTTTCACACTCAACAACTCTAACACACGATAACAAGTTTCAAACTTTCCTTTAATCCGGTTGGAAAGGAATTATATACTAAACCAAACTAACCAACGCAGCTTACTAAACACCACAAATCATAAGATAACAGCATGACTAAGAAAAGAAAACCAACGGTACCCAAACCGGATTAACCCAGTTTAAAACTGGATAATTTATTCTTTTGAAGACTATTATAAAGTCTAAGAAAGAAATAATAAAACACAAAAAGTCGCAAGACAAACCCATACCAAAACCAATTTGATTTTTCAAAAAAGGACACAACCAAAGTAACATAAGAAACACCAACATAAACCCAACATAAAACGTTATCACATAACAGGACCTCTCAAAGAAACAGCACGAAATCATATTCCCACTCCTGGCCTAACCCACCAGAGAGGACGTCCTGAGCATGCTCTATAGCCGCCCTAACCAACCGCGCTACAGCCACGCTTTGTGGCCACACTCTTATTTTTAATAAGAGGTACTCAAGGGTGAGTAACTCTTCAAAATAACCAAACTAAAACAAAACGCTTTTGTGAAAACAACTAACTAAATTCATGATTAAAAAACCGAACTAACATAATTTTATAAAATGTAAATTATACTTTGCAGTATATAGATCATACACAACAACAAAGACGAACATCCAAAGACTAGATGATCCCATCACACTCGCACAAAAGAATGGCTAAAAACAACCGACATGCCGTCCACAATCACGACCCAAAGGATTTAGAGTACGACTTGACTTCGCAGAAAAGAACTTCATTGAACTAGACCAATGGCCACCTCGATGTTCAAGTATACGTACAGATCCCAGTTACAAGGAATCCCTTCCACACACGATCTTCACGCCATTCCCAGACGAGGTTGGTCACAAAACAAGTTCTCTACATAATACAGAAAAACCCGTCATAGCAAACCATTTTGAAATCGGATTGATTTCATTGGGAATCACAGTCGTTGTCGAATGACGACATAACAATTTCCTGTCCATAATTCCAGCGTCCTGGAACTTCCTTAACCAAGAGGAACCGGACAAGAAAATGATGTTCACCAGATACCAACGTTCATCATCCATCCTTCAAATTGCAGAAAGATAATTCTAAAAAAAACTGTAAAACCCGGATGGGTGGAACCTGATCTAAACTACATTTTATTATTGGATAAATTAGATATTTTACCACTGTAAAGTATTTAATATCAACCAATCATAATCCATCCAACTAACAACCAACTTATTTGTAAGTGCTGAAATTACTTGTAATTTCAGCACCAGAGAGATTTGAATTTAACTTAGAAATTAGTTGCCTCTCCAAGAGAACTTCAGCAGTCGCAATAAGCCAGTATACTCTAGATCTATTGAGCCTAGCAGAGGCTAGTTAAACACTCTGAGACTAGTAGATATAAGAGTAAGTTTAGGATCGGTATTAGACTAAGAAGTTGCACGAATCTATCCGGCCGAAAATAAGATAGCGTGACGAGCAGACGGTGTACCCTATCGGAAATTACTCTATGAGTTAACCATGTCCATCTTAACTCATCTGGTGCGACCATAAGTCTCGAATAAGACCTTAATAGCTTAGAACTAACCAAAAATAGATTAGAAATTAGACAAAACATTTTCAAAATGTTACACGATAATAACTTAATTGAAATGTCTCTACGACTCAACAGATCAGAGCCGATATTCCGCACAACACTAGAACTACCTGATATTGGAAGAAGACCTCGAACAAGAGACGATATACGACTAAGTAGAAACTTACCATTTAGTTTTATGGTTGTACGGCAAAAGCCAACACAAACTTTTATATTTAGAATCTTATTAGCAATGAATTTAGATTTTCATTCGCAAACATAAAGTTTTGAAGTAAATCTTCATGATCATTTCAGGCGCTAAACAAAGTTATTAATGTACAATAACGATTGATAAAAAGATCTCAGATCGTTTTCCTAATTTCTGCAGTATTGTAGAAAAACATATTTGAAAAATATTTATTGAAAATAAAAATAAAAATTAGTAGCATGACAATAATTGTTAGTAAACATAAATCATCCCGTTGTTCCAGCTTCATCACCTAAACATAACAGCAATAATAAGCTCACTAATATCATGAAATAAAAAAAAATTCTTTTCCTTGCGACTCTGAGTTTGTGAAAAATGTTAAATTGAAATAACTGAACATTTGCGATCACAAATAAAAACTATCAAAATTGTTCGAATTTTTTTTTGACTCCAAATTGATCCCAATTTTTGAGTATAAATCAAGATATTAAACAAGTCTTTTAAAAGTTTTTGTTTCTTTTTTCGAACAAAATGATCTCTTTAAGAGTCAATGAACGTAGTATATAAATGGTGATGATTTTTTTATTTCAGGAAAAGTCTTAAAAAGCTCTAAGAACTACAGAAAGTACATTCATATTTATAATTGCGTTATGAGAACCCTCGGGTATGTATACATTTTGAGTTCATTTGCTTGAAGGTAACCCAACTTCGTTCGCCAATTACGAAAGAGGAAATGGTGCGAAAGAACGTGATCGAGTTCTAGTATCTAAAGTAGAATATAATTTTTAAATTTACTAATAATACCGTTTTCTCAAGCATAAGATTTTCTTGAAATCAAAGAGCTTTAAGACCATACATTTTTTTGTTCCGACTTTCGATACGAAAGTGACGGAATATTTGTGCTCGGGGTGGGTTTTTTTTCTTCAGGCAAATTTCAACTTTTTAACTAGCCATTTTTGACGGAATTTTTTTATATCATTCAAAAGGTATTGTTGTCCTGAGCTTAAATTTGAAAAAATATTCTACCTGTGATCATTTTTCGTAAAGTTATGGGGGTGTAAAGTTTGCCATTTTGGCCAATTTGGGACAATTAACGCGCGATATATTTCGCGCTAATAACGCGTACGCGGAGATTTAATCCGTCTTATAAATTGCAGCAAATTGGTTGAAAGAAGCTTATTTGCCATAATTGATTTGTTACAAGGAGCGAAATCTACTGTTTTGTTCTTTATATGGCGTGTGGGGTGATGATTTTCATAGAAAAAAAAATCAAATTTTAGAAAAAAAATTTTTCGTTTTATTTTATTTAATTTTATTTTTTTTTGTTGTTTATGATATTACTGCTCCATAAACCTTAAAGGCAGTCGGAACATTCAGGGCTTTGCCCTGATACGAGCAGTCTTGTTTCTTTGAACTTCAATTTTTTTTTCAAAAATTATGCCAGTTTTTTTTTGTTAACTGGCTTCTATTGATTTTTTTCTAAGAGCTATTGGCTATGCGTTTTTGCTCTTTGTATTTTTTTTGTCTTTCTTTCATCCAGTTTTCAATAGAACTTATTAAATCATCCGAAATGTAATACCGCCCTCAGCTTATAAAATTAACTTATTTTGGTTCCATTTTGAAACTACTTAGTTTTTCCAAATGTTTTGTTACTAGATGAGAATAATATTACTTTGTATTTGACATTGTCGGACATAGAGAAAAGAATATTGCCTATACCGTAGAGAGAAGTCGGAAAATTTAAAGTTTTTTCTTGGTACGAGCAGTCTTTTTTTATTTCATATAGAAAATTTCCATCTGCAAATTTTTACAAGTAGAATGTTTGCTCGCATTATCCGATTATTACGAAAATTGATATACGGACGGATCAGTTAAGCGTTGACAAAGAAAACGAACTGATTCCATACACTCAGTTTTCCAGCCGTAGCTCAAGTTGCACTCACGAAAACAGAAGTAGCAATGGGACATTGATTTTAAGATTTCCATTAAATTGCGTTTTTGATTGCATACCCGTATCAATTTGAGCAAAAAAGCCAATTCAAAAAGCAGTTCCCTTTTTCCTCCCTTCGCTAAATATTTTAGTTTCCAGACAAGATATTAATTAGGCAGTTTTTTTCCAGGAAACAGTCGAAATTTTGAATAGTGAACGAAATTTGGTTTCGAATTTGAATTTTAGTTTTTAGCCTTAGCAGCGGAATGAAAAAATTCACCTAGTGGCTCAGTTATTCCCAATTGAGTTCAGTTGGATCAAAAAGAGTCAACCCTAAAAGATTTATATTCAAAAATTGCTATTTATTATTATTTTTTTGAAAATATATCAAAATATTTTGTTTTTCTTCCAGTTTTCTTGCGTGAATTGCGCTGGTTCAACTGTCTATCGGCTATGTTTCTTCATTTAGAAATTTTGTTGAACTTGATGTCCTCGTTGTGTTAACGGATGCCGCTTTAAGATTCATTTATATTTTCAGAAAAACTCACGTGGCGACAAAAACCCAGACCCGCGTTCGAAACTTGGACCGAAAATTACATTGACATGTCGGCGACTGTGGAAGTGATTGAACTAGATACAAGAGATACTTCTCAGAGTATTGCCCTAATTAGTCTTAGTAAGCCAGTGCAGGTTACTAATCCTCTTCCACTGTGCACCAAGGATGTTGGATTGGATGATGAAATAGAGAATTTGAGGGTTATTGGGTTGACTCAGTGGCAGGAACTTAAAGTGAGTCGCATCAAATGTGGAACGGCTTATTAGCATGTGTGTCGATTACCATGCCCATGTTACCAATTGAGCTGACTCGCTCGCTATTTCAAGATTTATTCACTCAATTTTGTTCACTCAGATAGCGTGCTTTTTTTTCCAGATATTTAGTCGGGCGAAAATATTTCTTCTAATTCTCTCACAAAGTGAAATTATAAATTAACTGAAAAATTTTGGCTGAATTTTTGTTCGACTGAGAAAGGCGCATTACTAAAGCAGTAACCGCATGCTAATCGGCTTACATGCATATTGCTGCGCCAATGTATCAAATTAACAAATAATCCGCCTTAGTGTTGAAGATGTTTTCTTGATTCAGTGACGAGCCGGCTCTGATTTTGCTCCATTGTAATTTTTTTACCGAACTATTTAGCTCAATATTGCCTTCTCCAGGTGCTTGAAATATGATTTGACTTTGAAATCGAGAAGAAGCAGTTTTTCAACTGAAAACCCGCGGTCGAGAAGCAATTTTGAGTCGAGCACAAAGTCAAAACATACTTGCTAATGCATCACTAGTTGTACGGCTATTCTACCGTTAAATGTTAAAACGATTCTATATTCAGCACTGAGTTATCCCCAAACATTGCGTTATACTGCAAAATATTCCAAAATTCGGCCAGGTGGCCAGTCAATAAACAGGATGGTCTAACTGCAGAATGGGTCCAAGAGCAGAAAAACAGAAAAATATTACATTTTATAAGCTGATCGATAAATTATGTATAATATTAGTCAATATTAGTCAATGATACTAATTTGCATCACGGATTCCGAAAATTAAATTGGAGTCCAAGTAATTGGCAATTAATTGGTCCAACTAATTGATTGATCGGCGTTCACCAATTATTTAATTGATTGGTGAATAATCAATTAATTGGCAATTACTGGAGTTTATGAAATGGAGCGGGATGAATTCCCCTTTTCAACAAACAATTGCCGCAGAATAGCAGCAACTTATATGACGCATTTTTTCTGCGCGCCAACAAACAATTTTGGGACGAGGAGTTAGTTTCCCTCATCATTGCATGAGTTTTTGCTCTATTTGACTGTTATTTAGCTGAAAAAAAAATTAGTTTGTGTTCGTAAATAGGATTGAAATCTTGTTTTACAGTTTTTTCTTTTTCTAAAAATACTTGCCAATTAATTACATTGATTGATTGATCTAGGTGCCCAATTACAATTAATTGATTGATACACCAAATAATTAATAATTGATTATTCTTGCTTCATTTAATTTTTCGGAACCTCTGATTTGCATAATTTGAGTAATTTAATCCGAATTTTTAAAAAATCAATGAAAAAACTTGATGAAATAATTTAATTTATGAATAACTTATTCATTTTCTTAGTATTTTGACGATTCTGGTAATTGTTCTATCAACTTACCCGTATTAATCAGTGAAAGTTAATATTTTTCTGTTTTCATGCTTTTGGACCCATTCTGCGCTTAGACCATTCTGCTTATTACTCCGCCTCCACTCGGTCGATATATAATAAACACGAATCACAAGTGCTACTCCCGTGTGCGTGATGTTAGGCTTATTGTTCCGACTTTCGATACGAAAGTAACGGAATATTTGTGCTCGGGGTGGGTTTTTTTTTTCTTCAGACAAATTTCGACTTTTTAACTAGCCATTTCTGACGGAAAAATTTTTATATCATTCGAAAACCATTGTTGTCCTGAGCTTAAATTTGAAAAGATATTTCACCTGTGATCATTTTTCGTAAAGTTACGGGGGTTTAAAGACTACCATTTTGGCCAATTTGGGACAATTAACGCGCGATATATTTCGCGCTATTAACGCGTAAGCGGAGAGTTAATCCGTGTTAGAAATTGTTCCAAATTGGTTGAAAATAGCTTATTTGCCATAAATGATTTGCTACAAGGAGCGAGATCTATCCTTTTAAACTTTATATGGCGTGTGGGGGGATGATTTTGATTTAAAAAGTTCAAATTTAAAAAAACTTTTTTTTTTCATTTTGTTTTATTTCAATTAATTTTTCCATGTTATTACTGCCCTATAGACCTTAAGAGGCAGTCGGAACATTCAGGGCCTCGCCCTGATACGAGCAGTCTTGTTGATTAAATGATTGAACTCAGTGCCTTCTGAAGGAGGCAAATGTTGATTTGCTTTACTCATTGATGTGAACAAGACTGCATATACATGAGCGCGAAGCCTTGAACGTTGAGGCTGCCCGATAATGCCCTGAATGTTTTGACTTAATCGGCATCCAGTAGTTCCTGGGGAAGAAAATGTTGAACTCCATAAACTTAAGACAAACTAATTAAGCTCCATAATTTTTGGAAAAATTTTGGTCAAACTCTGAAAACTTGAGTAGCAACAAAATCAATATGACCAACTAGCTTGCCTCAATTCAGTTTGGGACTTCTTTGTTATTGCGTTACGCTTTTAGCATCGTAAAAAATTTCCCAGCGCGCAATATTTAGTCCAAACCATGGCATTATTAGCAGTTTTTGAACCCAAAATCTTGACAAAAAGCAATCAAAGCTAAATGCTTTTTCTTAATTTACCTCAAGGATGCGGTATTTTCGTTGTGTCTGAAAAGTTTTAGAATAAACTATTATTTTGACCTCCTGAAGTTTGACTGAATAAAACAAATTAACCCAAGCATAATTATTCTGCTCTTCAATTACCAAAAAAGAAATGGCGAAAAAAACTTGAAAGATTTTAGCTTCGAAAAAGGATTTTATTACTCAGATTTCCCAGGGGAATTACAAAAAATAACCACTGACCAAGTTAATGAAAAAAAAACATAAAGAAAAAAATTAAATCCAAAAAACTTCAACGATTTTTTTCTTCATCTTCGAAAATTGAGTATTTTGCAGAACAGGTAACTTTTTAGATTTCCGTCCAATAATTGACCATTTAACTTATATTTGTAACTAAACAGGTGTTTCCTGTCTTCAAACTTCACCAAAAAGAGTGCCGAGATAACTTTCAACTAAAAGTGAATGCAAATGTAGAAACACAGAGCTTAGAAGAGAGCCTCGGAGACCAATTTCTATGTGCCGATGGGACAATGAGAGATAAGTACGGAACTGTGAGGGATGATTACTACTGCTTCAACCGGAAGCAGCGCTTCACTAGTAAGCAATTTACCATCTAATCGCAATACTGTTAAAACTTAAGTAAAACGGCGGCAAAAAAAAACTTTTTTTCTTAGCATCTGACCGAAAAATCTAGGTTTCAAATTTTTCCAGACAAAAATTGAATATAGTGTTTAAAGTAAGAATTTATTCCAGTCTTTTTTAGTCTTCACATGCCGACCCGATTCAGCTGTTTCTCAGGACGGGTACTTTGAAACAAAAGAAAATCGGGTGTTTTCGATTAAATTGCCAAATTTTTCTGCGGCATGCGAGTTTTGAAAAACTGGCCAGAATGAAACTTACGAAAACTTTTGATAGGTTCAGATTAATTTTTTCTTTCTGGTAAAGCGGATATTGTACAAAACAGTACCAAATACGATAGGGCGCCTTTGATAACAACGATTATAATCAAAGTTTTAGGGGGGTTTAGGGTTTTAAAAAATCAAAATTTTTTCGACCTTTTCTAAGTCGACTGGGTTGAGCATACCAAAAACGCCATAGCGAACCTATTTTGACCTGTTGTAAAATTTCGCATATGGCTGCATTACCCGGGTCGAGGTGCTCGAGACATGATTCAACCGAAACGGTCAAACGGTTCTCGTCTTTTTGAGTCAAACGACGTTGTTGTCAACTTTTGAGTCGAACGATGTCAGCTCTTGACTTAATTTATTATAAGTGGTAATTTTCGACTTTGTCTGACTTTGTTTGAGTTTATTCTGTTTTATCGACAAAAAATCCAATTTTTTTTGTGCTCAAGACTTGACCCTGTTCGACCCTATTTAACTCCTGATTTGACGCTGTTAGACCCAAGATTCGACCCTAATCGACTTACGATTCGGCCCTGTTTGACCCATGATTCGACATTGTTCGACTGTAACTTTTGTTCGACGTTCTTGATTTGCAACGAAAATTGGAAATCGTTTGACTGTTTTGGTCGAAAAATTCAATATAACCTCCGCACTGATATGCAGTCAAATTTAGGTCCTCATATACAACTTAGTAATTTAACATACACTGAATGTATTTAATATGCACTGATATTGGCTAATTAATGTATACAATGCAAATTTAATGATGATGTACATCAAATGGCGCGTGGTGGGGAAAAATCAAAAGAGTAGAAAAAAGCCAAACAATTTTTGCTTCTAGTTTTGCCTTATGTCAACCGTTTAATTGTAAATTTAAATAATTCATGAGCCGGTTTAATTTGCAACCAACGCTGCGCGTTAGAAAAAAAACGTAAAAATTTTGCTGTTTTTAGCGGTTTGAATTTTGGTTTTTGTATTTTCAGTTCCTTTCTTTCGTTAGAAAGAAGTCAAACTTCACTATCTAACAGCAACGTGTAAATGTCGCGAAACACTTAATCGACTTCTAGTTTCAAAAGTGGGTTTTAATTTTGAGATTTCGCAGTGAAACAAAAAAATACCTTTTGGTCCAATTTTCTCATGTTGGGTTGACTTTGTCAAAAAATTCATTAATTGTTTCTGAAAAGACTTTGAAGGCCATGTATTTTTTCTTTGAAATTTGAAAGTTGAAGTTTTTGGCTCTTTTCCAACTGTCTGTTATGTTGGCTGTATTGATTCGTTGATAACAGGGTGGTCTTACAGGAGGATGGTTTTGCAAAAAATATATATTTCTTTAAAAAAATTTGAAAATTTTGAGTGCTCCCGTAAAATTTAGTATGTACTGGCTATCGAATGTTCCATTTCGAATGTTTTTTGTTCAGAAAATTCAAATAAAAGTCCTTTGGGTCTCAAAACTGTATTGTTTTAGAAAATGTCGGGGACGCGATGTTTTTGGTCGAAAAGTTAAATGGAAACCCGAAATGCGTAATTGGAGTTGTGTCTTCGATTATTGAATGCAGTGAGTACCCTTCCCAAATTGGTAACCCCATGATTATTGTTGGAACACGAAGCTTCTTTAACATTTTAACAAATACAACTGATCCGACATCACCAACCACATCATCGACATCGTCGTCAACAACATCTTCGACTTCTTCCCCTACAACATCGTCAACAACGTCTTCGACAACATCTTCGACATCATCTCCGACAACATCGTCAACAACTTCCTCCACATCATCACCGACGACATCTTCGACGACATCCTCGACAACATCGTCGACATCATCTCCGACAACATCGTCAACAACTTCCTCAACATCCTCACCGACGACGTCGTCGACGACATCCTCTCCGACAACTTCGTCAACAACCTCGTCAACAACTTCATCGACATCGTCTCCGACAACATCGTCGACGATATCTTCGACAACTTCATCGACATCATCTCCGACAACTTCGTCAACGACTTCTTCAACGACTTCGTCGACAACATCTTCGACTGCATCGTCAACATCATCGTCGACATCGTCTCCGACAACATCGTCGACAACATCTCCGACAACATCGTCGACAACATCTTCGACAACTTCATCGACATCATCTCCGACAACATCATCCACAACTTCCTCGACATCATCTCCGACAACTTCGTCAACGACTTCTTCAACGACTTCGTCGACAACATCGTCGACTACATCGTCAACATCATCGTCGACATCGTCTCCGACAACATCGTCGACAACATCTTCGACAACTTCATCGACATCATCTCCGACAACATCATCCACAACTTCCTCGACATCATCGCCGACAACTTCGTCAACAATATCGTCGACAACATCTTCGACATCATCTCCGACAACTTCCTCAACGACTTCTTCAACGACTTCGTCGACAACATCTTCGACAACATCATCCACAACTTCATTGACAACATCTCCGACAACTACGTCCAGCGACATTTTTTTCCCTGAATTGCCGAAAAATGTCAGTTCAGCATCTCGGGGAATGGTTGATTTTCACTACAAGAAAAGTGAAAGCAGAGGAGCAGAAATTGAAATGGAAGCATCAGCAAATACCACTATTGAATCCAACACAACTTATCTAGAAAATTCGAAGAAATTCCAGAGTGACTCAAAGTCTAATTTTTCATCAGAAATCCAGACAAAATATCGCAAAAACGAAAAACGAAACAAAAACAGAATCCAGGATTCTGTAATTTCATCATGGACTGAAGCTGATACAACAATTCAGTTTGAGAATTCTATAGAGAACCTCGATAAAGAAGTCGTTTATCAGTTTCATGCCGAGGTTTATTCCGTGACCACCTCGACAGTTTCGGTCATTTCAAATAACGGTGCTCCCAAAGAGTCATTTTTTACGACTGATTGTCAAGCAAAATTGAGAGCAAGAGTTTACCATCACACCATCGATATTAAAGTTTTGACGGTGCCATCAAGTATTTGCTCGACGATTTTACAACCAAGGCAAAAGTTTCAGACTGTTGACATTGTAAGAGCGTTTTCAGCTCCGGAGAAAAGCAGAATTGATGAGAAGCATTCAAAAATGGAACAATTGAATGCCACTTTTTGGTTTAATTTGGGACCAGACGCGCCAAAAATGAACACGAAGTCTTTTGGTAAGAGTGAAGAATACGAGTTCGACGAGGCTGTAGAGTTAAGTGTGATTCACAGAATGATTTCAACTATTGTCGGAGGACTTTCGGCTGATTTATCAACTGCTACATATGAGCATTATAAAGCGAAGCTAGTTAACATCAATCCGCAAAAATGAACTTCAAATTGGAAAAAGAAGCAGAAAAAACATTGGGTATAAACATAGTATAGTAATTATAGAGAAAATCTCAGAAAAGTATTAGTATCTACATTACTCATATACAACTAATTGAGAAAGCAGAACTGATGCAAATTTGGCATGAAAAATAATAAATTTCAAATAATGTAATGAATTAAAAATTTAACAAAATTTGGAAAACTTTTAAACTAAGCAAAAGGCTCCAAGTTTTTTTTTTTATAAATAGCGTCGTCGGTTGCTAAATTTTCTTTCGTTCAAACGTAGCTAGTATACATGCGTGACATGTGCACAAAGATTTAGACTGAGCTAAAGCATAGCAATCGGACCGCTGCTGATCTGAATTGAAGCTCGTGTCAAGCTATTCAACTTTTGCTTCAGTTTTAAAAGTCAAAAGGTGAAATTTGACCGCATCGAACGCATATGGGTTTTAATCGAGTATAATGGATTTCCGAGACAAAATAAATTATTATAATCGATTCAAAATGTTAAATTCAGGCCACGGAATCGATTTAATTGCCATTGTAATCAATTATTTTTGAATCCATTTTAATCCATTATTGATTCGACTTTTGAAAAAAAAACGGAATATTTATGCTCGGTTTGTTTTTTAATTCAGTCAATTTTCGCCGATCAAAATAATAATTTTCAACAAAAGTTTCGTATAATCCCTTGAAGATATCGACTTCCTGAAATCAAATTTAAAAAGTTCTGGGGGTTTGAAAATTGCCAAACTGGCAATGTTCTAGACTAAATCATGCACTAATTGAAAAAGTTATTCATAATGCTGAGAGCGTAACGCAAGTAACTTATGCGCAGCGAACTATACCGCACAACCAAATTGTTCCAAAATGAACTGAGGTTTGCTAATTGGTATTAATTTCGAACGATTCAAAATTTTACACTTTGATATTGTCCAAAATGTATAGATTTTTAATGATTTCTTTTGCCAAAAACCATTTGATATAAATTAAGGGACAGTGGGAACATTCAGGGCTTTGACTTAATATACGAGCAGTCTTCTTTTGGCACTGAAAACGGGTTTTGCCAAGATAATCCATTAAAACCAATTTTTTTGAATAAAAAATCGATTATGATCCAATATAACAGATTATAATCATTTTGAATTTAAGAACTAAATTTGATTATTTTGGCAGAAAAGTTGCAAAAAACAAAAATGCAAAATGTTCGTCATGCTTTTGACTAAATCATCTTGTAGCTGTTCAATATCCTCTTCATTTTCCGGGATTCTATTCACATCGGCAATAGAACCACTCGTTTTACTCATTTTTAGGCCGTGATCTTTCTTGTTTAAGTGAATAATAGCTTGAAGGAAATCTTTCTTCCATGGTACACTTTTTGCTGATTTGTGGGTTGACTTTACGTGCCTCTCGCTCGTGTGGAAATTAATTTCTTGCTGGTTGTAAGTACAATCATTACAATCGATACAAGAAATAACTCCTCGCAGACAACTCTTGCTATGTCGATCTGCACTGGCTCTCATGTACTCTTTACCAGAATCCTGACATCTAATTTTATCCTTCCTGTTGAGTGCCGGCATCTAAAAAAGTGGAAAATTCAGCTTGTACCAGAGTTAAATTTAAAAAGATAGTATCTACGAAATTGGGAGGTTGGAAATGTCACAAAAAAGGTAATATATGATTTATAGATACTTTGAATTTATCAGAGCAATTGAAAAATTTTCATGTAGTTGTACAAGCTACAGAGCGATTGCTTTTAGCGTAGTAGAATACCAGAATGAAAGGCCTTTGCTGTTGCTTAGGGAAAATCAACCAATCAGAATCGAGCATTCTTTCAGTAACACTGTTTGTTGGAGATCAACCAATCAGTGTCGAGCATTTTCTAAAAAAGATTTTCTCAAAGAAAAAAAACTCCTATTGATTTTCTAATTGATGAAAATGATGATGACTTTTACTTTCCTCATAATTTTTTGGACGTTTATATTTTACAAAATAGAGTTATCCGACTAAGTAAAAATCGCTATAGAGAAATTTATCCGATCAAAGACTTTACTTTTGAACCAAGTATTGAGTATCAAAGCTTTAAGCTTACGGCTGAATTGCACCTTGCAAGAAAAGCATTTTCATTTGTTCTGGAAAACTTGAAAATGATCAAGAAGTCGTATGAAAATATAACAAAGCTTTTTATTCCCTACAAAGTTCTTTATTCCTTTATTTTTTCAAAGACTTTCGAAGATCAAACTCCGGCATGATCATGCCTGGATTAAGATTTTCATCTTGCATCGAGACTTGCATCGATGAAAAGATCATCAACTTTGAGTTATCTTCTCAAATTTACATCAAGAGCAACGAAATTGACTCTCTACTCAAAAATCAGCAACTTTCCATCGATAATGTTCAAAAAATTTAATTAATTTGATGAGAAAACTTGCAAAGATGCTAATTTTTTTTAGTTTTTTACTTGTGCTAATTTTAACAGCGATATTTTAACTGCAAACAACCTGTCGTCATTTTTTCGCAATTTCCTTTTCTTACGTTTTAATTTACTTGGAAAAATAAGGTCTTAAAAGGTAAGCTTTTCTCTGATTGGATACGACAATCAAATCGAAAGAGAACATTTTGTCCTCATTTTGACACTGTGTAAAATACTCCTAAAAAGGAACGTTTTTGTTGATTGGACGCAGTTTTATTATACAGTTTCCATAAAAAGAAGCTGAAATCTGATAAGACACTACTACAGACCAAATCGGCATAATCAATTCAAATTGGTTAAACCCACACATTTATTTATGGCACGAATGGACATCCCAATCCAAGTCTGGCACATGGCATGGTGGAAGTGATGCAAAGGAATTTCAACAAGCATCATATGATACAAGTACCCATCACAGAGAACCAACTTGCATCAATTCAAATGATGGTGGAGGAAGTGTCTGAGCATGTCGGAATGATCTACCTCGAGGTTCCTGACTCAATACATGTGGCTCAACCAGTCAACGACTTCAAATATTTTTTTACTTTTTCATTGAAAAATTGACATGATCACCATTTAGAAATCCATAACTATCAAAAAAACAATCAATTGTTTCTAACAAAACAGGTTTTTCTTTTCAATTTTGTACTCCATGAAATCTTTCCAGAAATGCTGAACCAAAAGTTTGTGTGGAAGCCAGTTTCTGGTTATCAACATCAATAATGACTTGAGAATTTTTTGCATAACAGTTTTTCCATTGCAATACTTGGCAGTTTTTCTTTTTCTACTCCTTTCCATTGCAAATTGTGATGAACAGCGCAATAAAGGTAAAACTTGATCAAAAAATTAACAAATTAGAGCTATGTGGAATTTACAATTATCCAAATAACAGTAGGATTTGTGGGTAGAGACCCAATAAATTTGAGATACTAATTTTTTTAAATTTAAAAATCACAGGAAACGGAAATACAAGGCGACATTTTACTGTAATCTGAGTAAATGCTGGGAAGAGTATGACACTTAGTGGCAGCCATCAGTAACAATAGTTTTAGCTTAGATTTGTGGTTTTATTTAGGAGCACTAACGCCTAAACGATTTCCATATTTCGAAAATTCATACAACATTTCCTTCTTAGTTGTTATTCCTTTTATGTTAATTGATCGACTCAAAACTGATTACTTCCATTTTCACTTAATCTTTAAATAATTTTTCTCATTTATCATCAGTTTACTCTTCTATTCCAATTGTATTCAAGAAAAGACACCAGTTCCAATTTTATTAAAATTTCAAAAAATCAGACAAGAATTAGAGATTTACTTGGTCGCAAAAATTCTACCAGGGGAAAATTTACTTTGAACTTTGCTTCTAACTATTTAAAAAACAAATGAATTGGGGCAACTTGAAAAAAGACAGCAAGTCTACCTTGATTAAAAGAAGGAGAAGCAATCTGAGCAATTAGAAATACTGTTGATCACGATGCTGAAAATCTTAGACTCCTTACAATATTGGAACTCAATTTTGGCAAAATTTCAACAATGGATCAGGAGCGTACCAACTGCAACAAAGTGTATAACAAAGCAACTAACAATAGAAGACAAATTTGCATCACGACCAAAAAGTACAATGCTAACAAGCCTCACTACATTCAGATTCGACTCTTGGCTGCAAAAAAGAATGTTGTAATGAAATCAATTGCCTTTGTCAACACTACGTTGAATGAATTCTAAGAACTAACCCAAATTTGGGAAGAATTTTTGTTGAGAACTGCATTCTAGAAAAAAAATGTGTGAATTATGTTTTTTGACCTGCAATTCAAATATTTATCCTCTCAAATCAATTTTCATACGGTTTTCGAGTTGTACAGTATGAGTTGGATCATTTGTTTTTCAAGAAATTTAACCCTATAACTTCACAAAAAATGGCTTTGTTTCGTTTTTTTTAATAGAAAAAACCATAAAGTTTCAGTAATTTTTATAGAATCGCAAAGTTTAACAAATATCTCATTTTCAGTGGACTCTGCATAATGATAGACAAATTCAAAATTTAAAGAGAATAAGGGTCCTAGAAAAAGTAGATACCGATAGAATATTGATGGTAGAAAATTATCGCAGAAGTTGAAATCAATGGAAATTATTCAATTTTTACAACTTCAAAGGGAAAAAATGATAAACTGTTTGTTATACTTTCCTCAATACTAGATTATGTAGAGACATTCAAAAACAACTTGAACCATTAATCACGAATGCCTTGTACAAAATGAATGAAGATCATATAGTTTTTGAGATTAAAAAGCGTTTTTGTCAATTACAAAAAGGAAAAAATTAATTCTTTATACCTGTAATGTTTCGGACCCAGACATAATTTTGATACAAATGGTCCAATTTGTTTTTGCAGGTCTGACTGGTTACAGAAATTCCTGTATGGATTGTTTTTTTGCAAACTCTAAAACTATTAGACTACGTACAACTCTACCTAACTCTGCTGGATCTGAGAAAGCAACTACAAAAAAGGACCTGCATATTGTTATGTTGCACCTAGTATTCCCAGTTCATATTTTCTTGGTCATGTGGATGGTTTACTTTTCTTTTTAAACGTTAAAACTGCTTAAACATTATATCCATTGTTCGATTGTTAGCTATTTTAACCAAAAAAAGTTCAGAGAAAACAGTTGACGTAATTAGTCAGCTTTTTTTGGATTTTGAAGATATTGAAAACAATAGAGTGAAACAATTAGGAGTTTATAAGGATGGAAAAACTGTAGGATACTCCTTTCTTTCTCCAAAACAATTCAAAGTCCCAATCTACTTGGTGTAAAAAACATCGAATGTTGGAGCAGCAGTTACAAATAACATACTGAGCTTGAAAAAATATTGAAAAATTCAGTAGTATCAGAAACGATTTTTTTTGCAAAAAGTTTTGTAATTTGTAAAGTTTCGTCAGAAATTTTAGAAGCAAAGATAATGAATATGGATGATTACGCTTGCCCAAAAGTTGAGTATTCGATAATCAAAGATAAAGAATATGATTGGAGGTGTAGCAACTACCCATTTCATCATGCAAATATTTTTACTGCGCAGAAAGAAAGTAGTTTGCCTTCAGAAAAAGATTTGATATTTTATAAAAAAAGTTCATGATAATAATTTTTTGTACTACCTTTTTGAACTTCAATTAAACCTCATTATTAAGTGTTTCTTCCTAAAGTTAAGATGGTCGATCAATATAACAAGCCCTTTAATTGAGAAAGCTTTGTTGATGATGAGGAAAAACCTGAAAAAATCATAGAAGTTGTTTGAACGTACAAGTAATAGGTCTCATCTAGTTTTTCTGTGCCAATTTTTTGTTATAGTTTTGTTGCTAGTTGTTTCTGCAATCGTTCGAATAATGCTATCTACAACATAGCATGAAACGACAGTTCGGATAGCTACCTTATCAAATACAGTACGTTATATTTAAACCTCTCCAAAGCTAATAATAAATTAATATCCACCAAGAACGAAGTTTAAGTTTCCTATTTAATCCTAGTGGACCTGGAAAATCTCATCCTATTTTTGATTGGTTGAGAATTATTTTTTTTTCAACAAGCATTTGACAAAATTTTATAAATTTATCAATATTATTAAGCTCCTTATAGTCAATTGCGAGGAAAAAACTTTAAAATTATCCGAGGAGTAGATTTTGATCTGATTGGAAATCTTCATAAGAACGGAAAGCAGTGTCTGCTTATTTTTGATGATTCTTTGAAGATCAATTAAACTCCAGACAACTATTAAAAGTTGCCACTGCTTGAAGACACGGAGGTCTGAACACAAAATATACATCAACCACAATTTATTTCATCAAAGCAGATTGGGAAGATATGTAGATATATAAAATATGCACGTTCTTTTGTTCAAGTCACCGACAGAAGTTTTATAAAGCAAAATAAAAAATCAACAACTGGGTCCAGAAACTCAGTTTAAAGAAGGGTATCAAGATGCAACTTCCGCTCTTTACTGTCATTTTCTTATTGATTTAACTCCAAAATCAGCTGATTCCCTTAGATATTGCACTAATAGTTTTCTGTTTCAACAAAGTTTTATTTACCAGCTGGAACAGATGAGCACACAGTACCTCTATTTTCTCCCAATATTTCAAAAAATTTTCCTCATAAATTCGAGAACAATTCATTCTCAATTGTCTAAAAGATTTCATTCATCTTCTGAGCGAATGTTCAGTAAACCTGTAAGAGAGTTTCAAGACTTTCGGAAAGATGATGTAGAAAATTATCGAAAATAAATTTCTGAATTAACACAAAAAACAACTCCTCGAGTCTTCTTAACAAAAGAAGAACCAATTTAAGTTCAAATTAAGGATTACAATAAATATTTGTTATAAGCCTATTTGTCATTAAATGATCAAAAAAAATTGAACATACTCAGTTTATCAATTCAAAAAAAAGTCACAGCAAACAAAAATTGAAACAGAAGCAAGAAAAAAGGAGATTGTACCAACAGACTTTGATTCTATTTACAGTGCTGTGAGGGAAGATTGAAAACAAGTAATAATAAGCACCTTATTGATTGATTTCTTTCCCACTCTAATTAAATTGAGCCAGTCAAAATAGTCGTATTAGATATTCGAGATACAAAAGAATCTGTTTTAGACTTTGTGTTTGGACTAAATCTAAAAATTATCATTTTTCCAAATAATGATTTTACCAGTTTGGAAGCACCTCAATTCCACCTATACTTGGTATCAAGAAGCATGCCAAAGCCAAAGACAGTTGAGTTTGGATTCCTTACAGAGACTGAAAAATTAAGACTAAACATATTGTACTCTAGTGATAGAGCTGCCTACGGCTCTGTGCAAAACTGAGTAAAGCGAGCGGTTTATCAAAAAAAGTGAAAGAACTTAGAACATTTTTTACAAATCATGACACCTTAAACAAAATTTGGTCTACCGTTTAAACTTTTCCGAAGACTTCAAGCGTTTTCCAAATACAGTTAAAAAAACTGGTGTATGCATTGGGCTTTTTTAGACAAATTAGCTAATCAGAACAAAGGAGTTAAGTATTTATAAGCTGCTGTAGACATTTTTTCTTCATTTGTCAGATTTCAAACAATGAAAACAAAGTATGCCACTGGCACTTTGCTAGTTTTCCAGAAAAAGATTTCAAAAAAAAGACTCTTGAAAAACTTTGGGTTGATAAAGGAAAAGAATATGGACGAACTTCCCTAAAAATTTTCCCAAGTAGAAAGCCGAAAAATTTTAATCAAAGATGCGTGAAACAAAAGCTGCATTTGCAGAGAGAGAGAGAGAGAGAGAGAGAGAGCAATTCAGTCATTAAAAGATATAAAATTTCGTTATATGAAGACCATGGTAAGAAATTTGTACCTAAAATGCAACAATCTACAATGAAAAGTCGTAAGAACCGATCTATTGGAAAATCTCCGAGAGATGTGAAAATTAAAAGATTTTTAACAATTTTGAAAGACAAATTAATCGTAAAATATACCAAACCCAAATTCAAAATTGGTAAGAGAATGAAAAATTTGAATATGATGAAGAGGATACAAGCCACAGTTTACCCATCAAAGCAATTTACAAAGCGTAGTATATTATCATTGATTTCAATACAGAAAGAAATCTCGGCCTTTTTTTAAAAAACAGCTGAGAAAAGGTATGATTAAAGGTAATCGATTTTTAATTTACAATTCTATCGATAAGTATTCAGTCATGGATTCTTTTGCTGTTGAGCTAGTTTCTAATGTTTCTTTTAATTGTTATCCGAATTATAGTCTTAACTCAAAAGAATTGATCTACCGGATCAAATACATTTTAAAGGAGAATGGATGGTTGAAGTTTCAAAAATATCATGTCCTTCATTGTACCAAAACGTTATCGAAGGAAAGTTTATTTTCATAGATGAGAGAGAAAATTCTGAGGAAGATAGAAACATTGAACCGATTCATTTTCAACCTGGATTGTATTCAAGTGCTTTTGATAAAGTTTTAACCATGAATGACAAACTTTAAAAATTTCTAGGTGCAAAAAACTATGATTATAACGGAATTTATGTATCAGTGGACAAGATTACACAAAACATAGCCATTCATTTACCTGAGGATCAATCAGTGTTTACCTTTCAAAGTGCTGATTTGAGTCATATTTCGATTGCAACTTTGGGACAAAATCATGCAGGGCTTATAAGGAAGGGAAAAGGACCACATCATCCTGGGTATTCTTACGACATTATAAAAATACATTCCCTGATGATAAATAGTGAGTTTAAAGAATATAATAGAGAAAGTGATTCAAAAACTCCTTAGGAAATGGTTGCTCAAAGTTCAGCTAATTTTCACATTTTTGTGGACATGCAAGGCAGCGTGGAAGAGGTTTGGTGGTACTCGTGCACGAACTATTGGGAGAATTGCAATTCCCTTTATTAAAAAATATATAATCCCAGCAGCTGCAGATAGAACTGGAGCAGATTTAAATGAAATTGCAGTACCACAGATAGAAGAAGTCGTTACTGACGAAAAAAAACTTCGAACATTTGCAGGTCTTGGAACAAAAACACTTCAAAAATCAGCGGGAAAAGGAAAAAATAAATCTAAGCGTAGAACTAGTAGAACCATTTCTCGTAAAATTAGATAAAAAAACCCGTGGCTCTCAAAATTCACGCTAATCGAGTAAAAAGCACGCTAATCATTTCGGTACGGAGCTTTTACAATTTCTTCCTGGAGATTTCTCATAAAAACGATTATGTCATCACAAGGAGTATTTCCGAGTACTTCTCTGGTTGAAAGAAATATTGATATATGAGACAGACCGTAATCTTCATTTGGATATGCGTGACATCCAGCTCCCTTTAAAGCTTCAATCATTCATAGGAATTCTTTGCTTGATGCCTCCAAAAATTAAAAACAAAACACAAAAAAAATCAGAAGATGGCTCAGACGAGGAACCGGAACCCAACTTAACTTATGTAAGCAATCCACTAGATTCTCTATTCCCCAACTGCGAACTTTAATTTACGAATACAATGGTTTACAACGCCAATGGGTTTTATCCTCATAAAGCACAAATATCGTCCGATCTCAGATCGTCGACACTGAGTAATAAAGGAATAATAGGATATAGTTTTGAAGAGTTTTCGAAAGCAGTTGATCTGCATCCGTTCAAGGATAGAGCAAAGTTCATAGGGTCGAGAATAATTTTTTCCAGCCTATAGGAGTATTACCATCGTTTTACTTACTTGTAATAAATTGTTACTACCAAAAAACTAATTTTCGAATACAAACCTAGATCATGAGGGAGATATTAATGAAAATCTTTTCAACTATCAACAATTTTGTTTGAGAAAGCTTCGAAATATTCGGAGTGGAAGAGCAATTTTTCCATTTGATATAACTTTTTTTTTGTCGCCCACATGTTACAAAAATGAAAACCATGCAGTTTAAGGAAAATTTTCCAGTTCTTCAAGACAGATTTTCAAAATCAATATATTCCTGTTCTTGACTTGACTTCACTACAGGATGCAGCTGAACAGTTGCATTATCCAGAACGTAGTGGAGAAAGCTTGAGAGTAGAAACGTTTTTCCAATGTCCCTTGCAGCAAGTAACGGAAATGATAGTCTTAGTAAGAAGATTATCAAAAAATCAAATTGACAAATTGGTAACAGTCGCTAAAATTTATTTTTTTTTGATCTTTGGGTTTCAATAAAAATACTGTAACTTTTTAGAAATTTTTTTTAAAAGTTATTGTCTTTGTAATATGTACTTTGTTTTTCTTCAGACCTTAATCTCCTAAATTGCATTATCGAGCTATAAGTTTCTTTGTTCTCAGATAAAATTAACAAACAACTCCAAAGCTGGATAATTTTTCACTTCTGTAAATTATAGAAAGAATTTCTGAGCTCTGGTTCAAATTTTAGGATTCTTATGCCTCTAAAAATTTTCCTCAACTAACAAAACACTCTTTTGCAAAACTCAGTTTAGCGCCAAGCAATGATCAAGGAGAACACTGATTCATGGTTGCTCGATTGGAAAAACTGATTACTTTGCTCATTCTTTGTAAAGAAAACAATTGATCTACACATTTTTAAAGAAAAAAGTCCCGCGCAATATCAAAAGAAAGGTCAGATCTGATAGATTGTGTAATTTTTGCGCAAGTCATTTCGCAATTTTTCTTGCGTGGTGAACAACGCCATGAACATTCAAAGAACTAAAAACTGTGTGGAATAGCTGATAAAATTTTTGAAGTCGAAAAAAAAGCAGATACTGACGACTGACTATTGCAGAAGTGAAGGAACGCCGACTTTTTAAGCCACCTTCTCGACACTGGAGTGCTCATTAATGCCTCTCAAAATTTTCCTCAACTAACAAAACACTCTTTTGCAAAACTCAGTTTAGCGCCAAGCAATGATCAAGGAGAACACTGATTCATGGTTGCTCGATTGGAAAAACTGATTACTTTGCTCATTCTTTGTAAAGAAAACAATTGATCTACACATTTTTAAAGAAAAAAGTCCCGCGCAATATCAAAGGAAAGGTCAGATCTGATAGATTGTGTAATTTTTGCGCAAGTCATTTTGCAATTTTTCTTTTTAAATTCTGCCGGAAGAGCTTGAATAAAATTTGAGTTTTAATAATTTAATTGTTATCAATAACTATGTGTAGGAACGCGGTATGATAGTTTATTTGAGAAAGCAGTACGAGAGCATTGGTACAGCAATTCGTGGTCTTTCCCTTTTCAACAACTTACTGAGCGGGGACAAAACCTTCGTCGATTACTGGAAGAGGGTCCATCGAAGGAGAAAAAAGCGATGGCGTGGTTCCACGTGGTGAACAACGCCATGAACATTCAAAGAACGAAAAACTGTGTGGAATAGCTGATAAAATTTTTGAAGTCGAAGAAACAGCAGATACTGGCGACTGACTATTGCAGAAGTGAAGGAACGCCGACTTTTTAAGCCACCTTCTCGACACTGGAGTGCTCATTAATACTGCAACAAAACGCCTACTCTTCACGAGCAAACAGAACGATCCAGAACAGCTCAGGGAATACTTGAATTTCAACTAAAGGACTCAACGCGCGGAACGATTTTAGAACCAGGGAGCTAACATTTAAGCATTTTTTTTTTGAGCTTTGGGTTTCAATAAAAATACTGTAACTTTTTAGCAATTTTTTAAAAAAGTTATTGTCTTTGTAATATGTACTTTGTTTTTCTTCAGACCTTAATCTCCTAAATTGCATTATCGAGCTATAAGTTTCTTTGTTCTCAGATAAAATTAACAAACAACTCCAAAGCTGGATAATTTTTCACTTCTGTAAATTATAGAAAGAATTTCTGAGCTCTGGTTCAAATTTTAGGATTCTTATGCCTCTAAAAATTTTCCTCAACTAACAAAACACTCTTTTGCAAAACTCAGTTTAGCGCCAAGCAATGATCAAGGAGAACACTGATTCATGGTTGCTCGATTGGAAAAACTGATTACTTTGCTCATTCTTTGTAAAGAAAACAATTGATCTACACATTTTTAAAGAAAAAAGTCCCGCGCAATATCAAAGGAAAGGTCAGATCTGATACATTGTGTAATTGTTGCGCAAGTCATTTTGCAATTTTTCTTTTTAAATTCTGCCGGAAGAGCTTGAACAAAATTTGAGTTTTAATAATTTGATTGTTATCAATAACTATGTGTAGGAACGCGGTATGTTAGTTTGTTTGAGAATGAGCATTGATGCAATAAAATTATATACCATGTTGTGATTTTTACTGTAATTTTATTTTTTTTTGTTGCTCCAACTTTGAATTTGTAATTAAATTTTTCTTCATTTATTTTCTTACTAGAAGGATGAAGCTTATGATTTGCTGAAATCCAGTTGAGAATATTGGGAATATGTAGAAAAGTTTGAAGAATTTTTTTTTTCTCGAAAGCTGGGAGCATTAAATTCGAAAAAACCAAAAAAAAAATAAGCTGAATGTGATTATTCAACAACAATTCTGAATAGGAAATGTTTTTTTTAGATAATACCTGTTTGGTTCAACAACAATCTTTTTAGAAGTTTACTCTGGGAAGTATGTGAGCACTGAAAACTTTCAACATTCACCTATTAAATCTGTTTTGTTTTTGTCAGAGTTTTTTAGTAAAGACATTTGGTATAAATTAATAGTTGCGAAAGAAAAAATTTAAGATTTTATGATAAATGGAGATGATGATATAAGAATTGGAATTAAAAGAAAGAAAAGTTCAACTGGAAACCTTTTTCTACTTTTAAAATTAAACGAATGAAATTTTTTTGTTACTGCCAAAACGTACCCCATTTGTTACACTAAAAGTTTCTCAAGCTCAAGAAAACAAAATTAAATTTCCGAGAAAAACTGTTTACGTTAAAAAGCGTCCCTGCTCACCATGGGGGGTAACATCCAGTGTTGCAGTTTTGACATAATTGTATGAGAAAACGTTTGTTTAAGTCACTACCTCGCTTAATCAAGCAAATATTTAATTAATTCATTTACTTACTTCATCGTCCTCACTAACCAGGGGGGGGGGTAACATCTGTTGTTAAAAGTTTGACATACTAGTCCATTGAAGTTTTTGTTTACATCCACTAATGGATTACACTATTTGAAGCTTACCATCAAGAGAAAAATCAAATCATATTACATAGGGTTTTAAACATCCCGTTTGAAAACGTTGCTGTATCGGCCAAACCGAGCGCCAAAAGTTTTTTTGATTTTTTTCTGAAACTTACCATCTTACCATCTGAAACTCTGAAACTTATAGCCTATTTTAATACATTGGGAAATCTATTCCGTATGTATATTATAATTAAGGTGCGGACCGGATATTCTATAGCCTATTTTAATTAAAAATCCGCACTCCCCACGCCCCACCCGATTTTTAGCCAAAATATACTACTCGGGTCAGTTTTTTTTTCAGATCTATAGGAATTTAATTATGCTTTAAAATAAAAGATCAACATCATTAAGGCTCCTTTCAGTTGGCTCAGATGCCAGTATTGTTCTGCAAAAAAGGTTTAGGGTCAGTTGTAAACGCTATTAAGGTAGCTTTTGTAAATACATTAATCGGTCAGATGAACTCTTGTTCATAAACTTACATTTTAAATTTCTTTCGCCGAAAAAATGGCTACTAGAACAGAAAAATCAAACCACCTGTTTAACCTGAACATGCCATACATTGTAATATCTCACCAAAACTTTATTATAAATGTATTTTCAGAAATAACAACTTCTGCCAGAAAATTTTGTGCTACCTGCCTATAAAATGGAGGGCCTCTGCAAAATAAATTTCTATAATATGGTTCTTAAGCCTCAAATTAATTTCACTACCCGGTTTTCGGGAAGAAACAATTTATTTCTAAGAAAAAAAGTAAATGAAATAATTGAAATTTCGCAACTCTGTGCTTTGTCTCGATTTTAAAATTAACAAATCTAACTGACGATAGAACCTCAATTAACAAATGGTAATTAATTTTTTCACATAAATTTACTTCTAGATCATCAAGTTGAACAACTAACTAATCGCAACATCAACATCATTAAAAAAACATCAACATCATTAAGGCTCCTTTCAGTTGGCTCAGATGCCAGTATTGTTCTGCGAAAAAGGTTTAGGGTCAGTTGTAAACGCTATTAAGGTAGCTTTTGTAAATACATTAATCAGTCAGATGAACTCTTGTTCATAAACTTACATTTTAAATTTCTTTCGCCGAAAAAATGGCTACTAGAACAGAAAAATCAAACCAGCTGTTTAACCTGAACATGCCATACCTTGTAATATCTCACCAAAACTTTATTATAAATGTATTTTCAGAAATAACAACTTCTGCCAGAAAATTTTGTGCTACCTGCCTATAAAATGGAGGGCCTCTGCAAAATAAATTTCTATAATATGGTTCTTAAGCCTCAAATTAATTTCACTACCCGGTTTTCGGGAAGAAACATTTTATTTCTAAGAAAAAAAGTAAATGAAATAATTGAAATTTCGCAACTCTGTGCTTTGTCTCGATTTTAAAATTAACAAATCTAACTGACGATAGAACCTCAATTAACAAATGGTAATTAATTTTTTCACATAAATTTACTTCTAGATCATCAAGTTGAACAACTAACTAATCGCAACGCAGCTCTGAAAATACTGTTTACATTAAACTATTTTTAACCTTCAAGCTAATTTAAACTTTTATATTAATTTGTCTGGATTTTTTCTTATAATTTTGATTTAGACATGTACGTTTTGGAAAAAAAACCAATAACTATTGCGAACTTAAGTTTAAAAGTCCCAAAAAAAGTCCTAACTTTTTTTGGTTTATTTTTCATTTTCATTTTTATGACTCGTAAATTTCACACAGTTTGGTTAAACATTTTTAAATTAGTTTAAGAGGATAAAAGTATTTCACTCTAAATCTTGTTTTGAGAAGTCAACTGTGATTGGCTAAATTTCAAGTAAAAATTTGTAAATGATATTTGTAAATTGATGTTTCATGGTCAGTTAGATTTGTGAAATTTGAAGTCCTGACAAAAAACTTAGTTGCGAATACTTTTGAAATTTCGTTTTATCAAAAAATTGTTCAATTTTATGAATATTTCAATTATTTCCTTCAAAACCGCTCAAAACTGTTTAAAACTGTTCAATCCCGATTACCGAGTGGGGAAAATTTTGAGACATATGAACTATAGTAGGGAAAAAAATTTTAGGCCCTACATTTGATAGGTTTGTATCACAGAACGTTTTGACAGAAATTATTATTTCTTAAAAAAAAACATTTGTAAATTAAATTTTGGAAATATATTAACTAGGTGGCAGGTTCAAATTAGATTGCTGGTTTGCTTTTTGTGAAACTTCAAATGGTCTTTTATAATTCAATTTGAAAGCCAATTTCGAAGCACTCAAAAGGAAAACGTTCGAGAGTTCGAAAAAACCCAAGATCGATAAGTATAAAACTTCAACTGTTTTCCCATTGAAGGAACAGTATGTGAAGTTTTAACGTTTTTTTATATATAGGTAAATTTTAAATTGTTTTTTAAATCAATAGGTTTATTTGTGTTACCAAAATGTTTCATTTTGTAGCAGCTAGCTACCTGTTTTACTGCATCAACACCCTCAAGAGAAACAAAAGTGAGAAAAAGCAGTACGAGAGCATTGGTACAGCAATTCGTGGTCTTTCCCTTTTCAACAACTTACTGAGCGGGGACAAAACCTTCGTCGATTACTGGAAGAGGGTCCATCGAAGGAGAAAAAAGCGATGGCGTGGTTCCACGTGGTGAACAACGCCATGAACATTCAAAGAACGAAAAACTGTGTGGAATAGCTGATAAAATTTTTGAAGTCGAAGAAACAGCAGATACTGGCGACTGACTATTGCAGAAGTGAAGGAACGCCGACTTTTTAAGCCACCTTCTCGACACTGGAGTGCTCATTAATCCTGCAACAAAACGCCTACTCTTCACGAGCAAACAGAACGATCCAGAACAGCTCAGGGAATACTCGAATTTCAACTAAAGGACTCAACGGCGGAACGATTTTAGAACCAGGGAGCTAACATTTAAGCTAGATTGAAAAATTGTGGCTAAAACATCAGATTTTTTTTTAAATTTTGGAATAAGTTTGGCGGGATAATTAAAATTTGATTGCATATTAGAAATTGAGTAAAAGTTTGATAATTTTCTTTTATGAATACTGTGTTTGACACTTTTTATGATTTTTGATCATGCTGTACATATTAGATGGATTTTTAAACCTGATGATGCACTAAAACTGTTCGAAAACCTTTAATCAACTTACATTTTTAACGTAATCGAATACTGGAAACTGTACCAGAGTGCAGAATTGGAGCAGAAGTCTCTCCGATTCAGAATGGGACACAGAGAAAGAGTAAAAGAGCAGTACTGATTGGTAATATCACGGGCAAACAACAGAGATAATCACAGACAAGAAGGAAGGCTAAAATAAGGCGCGAGCAGGAGCTGAAGGCAGAGGAAGTGTCTGCGCTTCAAAGACAGGTGTGATCTGGGTGCTAATTGTTTTGCTCTGTACCTTGTGAGTCGTAAAAATTTAAAATGATGTTACAACAATGAAAGCCATGCATGTTAACGAAGATTTTCGAGTTCTTTCTAAGGCAGATTTTCAAAATCAATATATTCTTGTTCTTGACTTGACTTCACTACAGGATGCAGCTGAACAGTTGCATTATCCGGAACGTAGTGGAGAAAGCTTGAGAGAAGAAACGTTTTTCCAATTTCCCTTGAAGCAAGTAACGGAAATGATAGTCTTAGTAAGAAGAATATCAAAAGTTCGACGTTGTGCCTCATTAACAGCTTCTGCCGAAACAGAGAAACTAACGTTGATCCTCTGCCTTGTTGTAAACAAGGCGTAGAAGAGCAGAACTGTTGGAGAACTGCTTCCAACAGCGTCAGAATAGCTACCGACGTATTGCAAGACACAGAAACTGAAAGAGCGCAGTCAATTTTGCAGGAGGAGGAGATGGAACATTGACAAAGAGCCGAAAAACAAGATGCAAAAAGAAAAAATTAAAAGATTTTAGAAGTTTTAGAATTTCTAAGCGAAGAGATCAAAGAAAAACAAAGTGGCAATGCAAGAGAAGATGTTACAACTCGAAATTGTTTTGTGCGTGAGAAAAATTCAAATGAGAAACAAAGCAACCAAGTTTGCAATTGAAACTGAAAAGAAAACATTTAGTTGAGTTTTGAAGATTAAAGAGTTTGTTGCATTCATAAATTTGCATTAAGATTTTAGTAAGTGGCTTTACAGACACTTACTATTAATTCAGAAAGGCTTGAGTGGAGAGTATATTAAATTATTCCAATCTGCATGATTCTTTTTAATTTAATTAAGACGACTGATCTTTTTGTGGTGACATGGAAGGCTTGGATTATCTCTTGATGATGGAGATTATTTCAATGTTCCTTCTAACCACCGAGTTCTTAATTTTAATATTCAGGACCAGTAACAACTATATTTCCGAAGGGAAAAAGCATCGTAGAATAATTTTAGTTAATTGGTTGGCAGGACGATCCTGCGTACCAACACTTTTTTAACCTAGGAGAAAAAGTTTTAAATCGTGACATAGACGTTAGAAGTCGTTTTATCTTAAGTTATATCCTCGAAAACGCAGATTAGTGAAAAAATTTGGAAGATTATATTAGTGTAGTATGATGCCATTTATATTTTGCAGTGAGTTGATATGACGTGGTTAAGAGTGATTTCATGCCTTTTGTAAATTCTGTTCTTTGGCTATGTACCATTTTGATGAAGACTACAGGACTCAAGAAGGACCTTGACCGGGCTGTCCGGGGAGTATGTGACATTCGACCAGAATAGTCAAAATGCAATTTCGCATTCGAAATTTTATTAGAACATCAAATCAAGAAAAATGATGGTTTTTATGAATTAGTGACGTTAATTGAACAATCAGACTAATCGGCATGGGTTAATTTTGACTGACATGCTAATTTTTAAATTTTCGATTTGGATGTGAAAGAGACGTAACCTTTTATGATTTCGCACACACCGAAACTGCGAAATCAGAACAACAGTAGTCTCAGTGACAACAACAACGAGAAAACGGGAGAAGACTGAAATTGTGGTAAGAAATCGTCAGAAACCACTCCGAGTTGTTACGATTGTGCCGCTACAATCGTTACAAAGCAGTTCACAAGAACCAGGAAGAGTGTTGGGACGACGTGTACAGCCTTCCGAGATGAAATAAGAGCGTTGTTTCTCGGGATTCCAGAATTAGGAAGGGTCTCAGGAGAGAACTGTAACTTGTCATTTTAGCAACTTTTAGCTTCCCGGAATGTCTTGAGTTAAACTTAATTAACACCAAATTCGTTTTCAGATCATGAGAAGATAGGAGTTGGGGGAAAGGGTTGATCCATCTTCGATGGAGATGATGATTTTTATCTACTGAACAAAATTAATAGTAATATAATATAATAGTAGCCCTGTTTTTAGTAGTGAACTCGTGGTCTGGTGATTCTGAGACCCAGCCATGAGCTCACTATTTTGCATATAGTTAGGTTAATCAGAGCGTTTTGATCGAAGCCGGAAATAGTAACGATTTTTGTCGACCCGATGATAGAAAGACCGTGAGACGGTGAAAAGCATGTAGAGCTGTGTTTAGACGCTAGCCAGTCGTACTAGAACCTAATTTTATTTTCCGTCGATATGTACTTCCGGGCGAATGTTACAGGCAGGGGTAAACTGAAACCGTTCTTCATGATAAACCGATGATAAAAACTTATTGAACAGTTCAGCTTTAGTCTTGTCATCTAAGGCTTTGGCGTTGCCAGTCTAAACCTCGGGAGATATAGGCAAAAGCCCCCAGAGAGGTGTTTAAGTAGTTTGAAAGAATGATTAGTGCTAAGAAAATTAAAAGTAGAAACAAGCAAATTTTTATCAAGTTCTTTAGATTGACTTATATCTTCCTGTAGCGTGAGAAGTTTGATAGATGTTTTGTCTCCATTTTGCGCTAACCGACGCTTTTCGATTTCAACATCATGTTTCATCCGCGTAACCGAGTGCTGACCAGGCTATGTTTTTCACTCTGGTATACCGTTTAATTTAATTTCCAAATTTTTACTGCTATAAGATTGAACAGATCTTGGCTCATTTTTTGGATTAGTAGGCATTGATTTAACGACAGTGTCGCCCTTAAATGACTCGGTTATTACCTTTTCAATGGTCGCAGGAATTCTTTCCGTGATTGTATTTATAACTTCTTCTACAGAGGGAAGTGAAGCTTTTTTATTGAAACAAATCAGGCAACGAAAGAGCAACAACTTAGCTTTTGTTATCTTGGGCAGAAGTTCCACAGGAAGACCGGAGCATCCATGTGAATTCAGCCGTCACAGATATTGCATTGAATCCAGTTCTCGCCACCCCCTTTCTTGCACTTAAGACAATGATCTTCGTCATCTGATGTTGTTGCCTGAGCTCTATCTCCCACAGATCCAATCCTTGTTTTCATTGACATTCCAATCACTTAAAACGCATGATTAACCCTGTTTACTCATCGAAACTGTCAATTTTCCCACTCGTCCGCTATCAAAAAATTGTCGTTGACGTCATGCATTTTGACCGCCATTATGGTCAAATGTCACATTTCACAAACACTCCCATTTTTTCCAAATTGTCCTTTTGAAATTTCTTCATTGCGCAAGACCAAGCTTTAAAAAGTGTAGCTCAAGCCAAACTAACAGAGGTGCTACACGCTGACGCGTAATGGAACGGTAGAGAAATAGGCAAGTTGGTTTGTGAAGAATGTTTGTAATTTCCAATGTTGTAACACGTACAACATTGAAACTTCGAGTACGTTTTAATTGGCTCAGAAGGCCCGGTTCCGCAAAAATAATTTTGGAATTATTGTTGCAATAATGGAAACCCGGTCCCTAAATTATTTCTTTAACTTGCGCTTGAAAAAGAATTATTTTCCCTAATATTTGTCTAAGAAAATTATTTATCCGAATTATTTTGAAAACTAATTTTTGGAGACCCTGATCAAATGACAAGGATACTTAACTTTTTCCCCGTTTACAAATTGATTTAAAGAGTAGCGAAAATTTTAATTGATAAATGATATAAGCGCACATATGATCTCAAAGGGTTTTCTCTTTTCAATGAAATAAAACAGTTCAAAGCAAAATATATCAATAAATTTATTCTTGCTTCAAAAAGAGTAGGAAGAGCTGGGAGAAATAGATTTTGTACGAGCTAGTGTTATAATGCCAGAGGAAGGAATAAATGAGTACAAAATTAGGCGACAACTTGGGATCACAGGCGTGTAGTAGCTGCGTTTCTAGCGTGTTTTGGAAGTGTTAACGTGTTTTGGCAGTCTCGTATTGTCTGCTGTTGTTTTCGCCCGTCCCCAAATTAAGAGTTTCACCTGTTATCCGGAACTAGAACTTTTTTGGGAAACCAATTTTATTGATTGCACGCGAAGGTCGCGAACTCGAGTCTCGGCCGGAACCTATTGTACATTTTGCTTTTTATAGAACTTCGTTACGTTCCAGAACCCTTCTCGCAGGGTCCAGAGCGCTAAAGCACGCCATTTCCGAATATAGGGTTTTGGATTCAATCCCCGGCTGGACAGTTTTTTATGATCTGTAAGAGGCCTAGCCTAATTGTTGTGATAAATTTATTAAATAGTTTCATGTAATATGATACGCTGATAATGGTACACTTGTAAGAAGAAGGCCCGGTACGGGATTTTAGAGACAAGCTCGTCAAACAACGATACTCCCCCTCTACCCGGACATCCCCGTCGGAACCTCCACCCGTGAAAAACCAGGTTGTAACCGCTTTCATTTCTTTTTTGTTACTTGTTTTTTACATCCATTTCTCTACAATCCATTTTACAATCTTTTCTTTCTCTTGTTTTGCTTCTTTTGTACCCTGTTTAATGAATGTCCGTGTCGAAGTACAGGCCGAAGTGGGTACACAAGCGGAGCAGGAAACTGGTAATAGGAACCTCAAGGACTAAGTACTGCAGCCCCGAAGATGTCGGAGCCACGGTTCACTCGTACAGAGGTGCAAAGCTAGCCGACCTTGCCGCTACTGTCTCGCACTACCCCTCGCAGAAACTGAACTGTTTTACTATAGTAGCCGGATTTAATGATAACTCATCTACGGTTTCATACTTTGCTAATGATTGAAGATATTTAAAACATTTGATAATTCATAAGTTTGACCCAATTGTGCTAATTATCACCAAAACCATCCTCTCTGCAAAAAATTACTTCAGAAACAGAAAACTTGGTGCTCTAAATAACTCTTTGTTTCGCCTTATTAATACTTTGCAAAACAATTGCTAAACTATCCTATACAATAGCAACTAAAGTTCTCCCCCATGAAAACCTAACGGCGTACAACTCGTGTCGCCTGATACTTCTGGAAAAAAATCCACGGGTACGGCCCTTTGGTATAGGTGAAGTTCTGAGAAAAATAATTGGCAAAACAATCACCCAATATATAAAATCAGACCTTAAAAATCTCGGAAAAAATTTCCAAATCTGCTTAGGCCAGACGTGTGGAATCGAATATGCTATCCACAGCTTGAGGAACGAAATTGAGAAACCGGAAACGGACGCCATACTAGTCATTGATGCAGTAAATGCCTTAAACTCGCTCAATAGAGAACTTGCTTTAAAAAATGTAGAAATCCTTTGTCCGGCGCTACATCAAGCGCTGGCCAACTCATAGAAACATCCCTCAAATCTATATGTCAATAACACGGTTTTGACATCTACCGAAGGCACAACGCAAGGTGATCCCCTCGCAATGGCTATGTACGGAATTGGGATAATCCCACTGATTGAGCTCCTGCAAAAACCAAATGTCACCCAAAAATGGTACGCAGATGATGGAAGCGCTGCAGGTGATCTTAAGAGTCTTCGCGCAATACTGAACAACCTGGATGTCCACGGAAAGGCTTTCGGATACAATGTGAAGCCTTCCAAGTGTCAACTGATAGTAAAAGAAAAACATCGTGACAGCCCCATAAAAGTGTTCGAAGGCACAAATATTACAATAGTAGACGGTTTTAGTGTCTCTGGATCGGGTATAGCAACGCCTTATTAATAAATTTTACCACTCAAGAATCCGAATTATTTCCCCCAATCTAAACGTTAATTTTAGTGCTAATATGTTTTGTAAAGATTGTGTTCATTTTTTTATGGTAATAAAGTCTTCAATTTATTGCTTTCTCAGCTAACTTGTATATATTCACCATAATTTTACCCTACTCGCTGCCATATTAGAGCCGATCAAGCGCACTGCCATATTTGCAAACGTCACCTCCAAAAAGGAGGCATATGGTGTGTCATTTGCAAAAATACATTCATGTCCCATGTAGCGGGCTACAGAGCAGCAAATTTTATTACGATGGGTTCTCCTGCATACAATTAACCCCCCAGAGATTTTTGCAAAAGAGCCCAACTCCACCAACAGACCAACAAGCACAGCCCCCATCACAAATCAAAAACCAACAAGCATAGCCCCCATCACAAATCAAAAAGAAACATCACCATCAACACCTGAAACAAACGTACTGCCCAACGCAACACAATCTTATCCATCGCTCCCCGCAATCACTACAGCCCCCTTGGACCCCTAAAAACTTATCGACCAAGAACTTGAAAAAAAAATAAACGACATAGATAAAAATTTCGTTAACTGGAACCCGCGCTTCATAATTCTTAGCAAGAACAAGCCCGGTTTCCAATTCAAAGAATTACTGAACCAGCAGCTGTTGTCATTAGTAGAAGAAACACCACATTCTAACGTGGCAATGAAAGCAGCAATGATTCTCCCACATCTGCTGCTCCCCAAAACTTAATCAGAAACAAACGGATCAAACTCTAGAACACTAAGCCGCCACATAATTTTATGGAAGCGAGGCCAATAGACGAACTTTTCACTGAAGCGAAAGCTCTCCAAATTAGACAAGCAAAGCAGAAGAAGTCCGAAGTAAACAAGGAAGCTAAGCAATTCGATAAACTAATGAGTACAGGCAAAATATCTGCCGCCATTGGCTGCCTTTCAGACAAAAAAAACAAAAGTAGTTCTTCCCCTAAACGAAGTCATTGAAGGAAAAACAGTCCCTAGTATCCTGAAAAAAAAACAACCTCAAGCCAAAAAAGCTAACATTAACTTTATAACTGAAGTAAAAGAAGACACAATGCCATACCATCCCTCTATATTCTAACAAATAAACGCCAAGACAGTTCGAAAATCAACCCTGAAAACGCAAAGAAGCCACGGTCCCTCAGGTCTAGATGCGTGCGATTGGAGAAGGATATTAATCCACTTCAACCAGACATCCATTGAGCTTTGCAAAACAATTGCTAAACTATCCTATACAATAGCAACTAAAGTTCTCCCCCAAGAAAACCTAACGGCGTACAACTCGTGTCGCCTGATACCTCTGGAAAAAAATCTACGGGTACGGCCCATTGGTATAGGCGAAGTTCTGAGAAGAATAATTGGCAAAGCAGTCACCCAGTATATAAAATCAGACCTTAAAAATCTCGGAAAAAATTTCCAAATCTATTAGGCCAGAAGTGTGGAATCGAATATGCTATCCACAGCTTGAGGAACGAAATTGAGAAACCGGAAACGGACGCCATACTACTTATTGATGCAGAAAATGCCTTCAACTCGCTCAATAGAGAACTTGCTCTAAAAAATGTAGAAATTCTTTGTCCGGCGCTACATCATGCGCTGGCCAACTCATAGAAACATCCCTCAAATCTATATGTCAATAACACGGTTTTGACATCTACCGAAGGCACAACGCAAGGTGATCCCCTCGCAATGGCTATGCACGGAATTGGGATAATCCCACTGATTGAGCTCCTGCAAAAACCAAATGTCACCCAAAAATGGTACGCAGATGATGGAAGCGCGGCAGGTGATCTTAAGAGTCTCCGCGCAATACTGGACAACCTGGATGTGCACGGAAAGGTTTTCGGATAAAATGTGAAGCCTTCCAAGTGTCAACTGATACTAAAAGAAAACCGTCGTCACAGCGCCATAAAAGTATTCGAAGGCACAAATATTACAAGTGTAGACGGTTTTAGAGTCCTTGGATCGGTTCCAGGAATACCATCTGCATGCGATAAACAGTTGGAAAGCGAAATTGAAAAGACAGCTACCCTAAGTGAAAAGCTTTCCAAAATAGCTAAAACATCACCACAAAATGTGCGTACACCTGCTACAAAAAAAGAGTTCAAAATAAATTAAGCTTTCTAACCAGAACAACTCCGGAAATATTTAAGAAAATGGATGACGTTAAGAAAAATTTAAGACATCAGCTACATCCTAGTATTACTGGTAAAAACCATATAACCGATAAAGATCGCACTACCACTAAGAATACTCTACCACTAAGAATTTGCAAATATTTGCACTACCACGAAGAATGGGAGGATTTGGCCTCCTCAGTCACACGGACTTTTTCAGAAATTATGAGTGGTCACAAGCCATTTGTGATCCGTTAGAAAACAGTGATCAAGAAATAGCTGAAACGGAACAAACTCTGATAAACAGAAACATCAAAACTGAGAAATAGAACATCACACTCTCAAAAAAGGCAAAAATTTTTGAAAATTGCTCATCCGAAGAAAAACTGACAATAAATCTAGCGTCACAGAAAGGAGCATCGAATTGGCTCAGCGTGCTACCCTTAAAAAGATACACTTTTTCCCTCAACAAGTCAGAGTTTAAAGATGGATTACATCTGAGATATGGATGGGAACCACCAAAAACCCCACATACATGCCCATGTCGACAACCGTTCACACTGATCCACTCTTTACACTCACCTAAGACATAGTGAAATTTGCAATAACTTTGCGACACTCCTGGACGAAGTATGCCATGATGTTGAAATAGAGCTGAAACTTCAATCGTTGGAAGGCGAAAGCTTTCAAAACAAAACAACCACTACTGAAGATGACGCTCAACTTGACATCAAGGCAAATGGACTGTGGTGAGGCCGATTCATCCGAGCCTTTTTAGATATAAAAGTTTTCAATCCCCACGCTAAATCCTGCCCCAAAACTATATCTGACGCCTACAAAAATCATGAGACTGTCAAAAAACTATAATACCAACAAAGAATTCTGGATGTGGAACACATCAGCTTTGTTTCACTAATTTTTGCGTGTACCGGAAGAGCAGCTCCAGTTTCTACCAAAACCATTCAGAAACTAACAGAGAAACTGAGCGAGAAACGGAACGAATCATACTCGGACACAAACTTTGTCTGAACAAAAATAAGTTTTGCACTTTTGAGGAGTGCAATCCTCTGCCTTAGGGGGTGCAAAAATCTTAAAGATACATCCAGCATTGAAAATTCTAACTGTGCTATAATCGAGGAGGGCAGATTTTAATTGACAATTCTTTTGATGCTTTAATATCGACTTGGTTTATTCATAAAAATTTTGGCGATGTGTTTAAATAGCGTTGGTACGGCCCTATCCAACTTGTGCACGTACCGTCGCATGTCGGAAGGGCTCTTTCTAATAGATTTTTACTTTAAAATGAGTAGGAAGAGCTGGGAGAAACAGATTTTGTACAAGCTCGTGTTAAATGCAAGAGAAATGAATGAATGAGTACAAAACTAGGCGACAACTTGGGGTCACAGGCGTGTGGTAGCTGCGTTTTTAGCGTGTTTTGGAAGTGTTATTGGTGAAAGATCTTTTTATCACGGCTTTTGCACTCTTGAAAGTAATTGATCGGTGATCTTTTTTAAGGAATGTGACACCGTTTGGTAGTCTCTTGTTGTCTACTGTTGTTTTCGCCCGTCCCCAAACTTAGAAACTTAGAGTTTCACCTGTTATCCGGAACTAAAAATTTTTTCGGGAGGCAACTTTTATTGATTACGCGCGAAGATTGCGGGCTCGAGTCTCGGCCGGAACCTATTTTCTTCTTCACCATATTTGTTTGTACACTTTGCTTATTTATAGAACTTCGTTACGTTCCAGAGCCCTTCTCGCAGGGTCCACAGCGCTAAAGCACGCCATTTCGGAATATAGATTTTTGGATTCAATCCCCGACGGGACAGTTTTTTATGTTCTGTAAGTGGCGAGTTTCTACTCACAAGCATTTCATATTGTCAGCCTCCCGTCAATAGTAAAAACGCAACTATTGACGGGAGGCTGACGTCAATTACCTTAATTCTACTCTTGTGTAACCCCCATGCTAAATTCTGCCCCAAAACTATATCTGACGCCTAAAAAAATCATGAGACTGTCAAAAAACTAAAATACCAACATAGAATTCTGGATGTGGAACACATCAGCTTTGTTTCACTAATTTTTGCGTGTACGGGAGGAGCAGCTCCAGCTTCTACCAAAACCATCCAGAAACTAGCAGAGAAACTGAGCGAGAAACGGAACGAATCATACTCGGACACAAACTTTGTCTGAACAAAAATAAGTTTTGCACTTTTGAGGAGTGCAATCCTCTGCCTTAGGGGGTGCAAAAATCTTAAAGATACATCCAGCATTGAAAATTCTAACTGTGCTATAATCGAGGAGGGCAGATTTTAATTGACAATTCTTTTGATGCTTTAATATCGACTTGGTTTATTCATAAAAATTTTGGCGATGTATTTAAATAGCGTTGGTACGGCCCTATCCAACTTGTGCACGTACCGTCGCATGTCGGAAGGGCTCTTTCTAATAGATTTTTACTTTAAAATGAGTAGGAAGAGCTGGGAGAAACAGATTTTGTACAAGCTCGTGTTAAATGCAAGAGAAATGATTGAATGAGTACAAAACTAGGCGACAACCTGGGGTCACAGGCGTGTGGTAGCTGCGTTTTTAGCGTGTTTTGGAAGTGTTATCGGTGAAAGATCTTTTTATCACGGCTTTTGCACTCTTGAAAATAATAGATCGGTGATCTTTTTTAAGGAGTGTGACACCGTTTGGTAGTCTCTTGTTGTCTGCTGTTGTTTTCGCCCGTCCCCAAACTTAGAAACTTAGAGTTTCACCTGTTATCCGTAACTAAAATTTTTTCGGGAGGCAACTTTTATTGATTACGCGCGAAGATTGCGGGCTCGAGTCTCGGCCGGAACCTATTTTCTTCTTCGCCATATTTGTTTGTACACTATAGATGTTTGTGGAATATAGATGTTTGGATTCAATCCCCGACGGGACAGTTTTTTATGATCTGTAAGTGGCGAATTTCTACTCACAAGCATTTCATATTGTCAGCCTCCAGTCAATAGTAAAAACGTACCTATTGACGTGAGGCTGACGTCAATTACCTTAATTCTACTCTTGTGTAACCCCCATGCTAAATTCTGCCCCAAAACTATATCTGACGCCTACAAAAATCATGAGACTGTCAAAAAACTAAAATACCAACATAGAATTCTGGATGTGGAACACATCAGCTTTGTTTCACTAATTTTTGCGTGTACGGGAGGAGCAGCTCCAGCTTCTACCAAAACCATCCAAAAACTAGCAGAGAAACTGAGCGAGAAACGGAACGAATCATACTCGGACACCAACTTTGTCTTGCAAAAATAAGTTTTGCACTTTTGAGGAGTGCAATCCTCTGCCTTAGGGGGTGCAAAAATCTTAAAGATACATCCAACATTGAAACTTCTATCTGTGCTAATTTTAAATGACAATTCTCTTGATGCTTTAATACCAACTTGGTTTATTAATAAAAATTTTGCCGATGTATTTAAATAGCGTTGATACAGCCCTATCCAACTTGTGCACGTACCGTCGCATGACGGAAGGGCTCTTTCTAATATAATTTTACTTTAAAATGAGTAGGAAGAGCTGTGAGAAACAGATTTTGTACAAGCTCGTGTTCAATGCAAGAGAAATGATTGAATGAGTACAAAACTAGGCGACAACTTGGGGTCACAGGCGTGTGGTAGCTGCGTTTTTAGCGTGTTTTGGAAGTGTTATCGGTGAAAGATCTTTTTATCACGGCTTTTGCACTCTTAAAAATGATAGATCGGTGATCTTTTTTAAGGAGTGTGACACCGTTTGGTAGTCTCTTGTTGTCTGCTGTTGTTTTCGCCCGTCCCCAAACTTAGAGTTTCACCTGTTATCCGGAACTAGAATTTTTTTCGGGAGACAACTTTTATTGATTACGCGCGAAGATTGCGGACTCGAGTCTCGGCCGGGACCTATTTTCTTCTTCACCATAATTGTTTGTACACTTTGCTTTTTTACAGAACTTTGTTACGTTCCAGAGCCCTTCTCACAGGGTCCAGAGCGCTAAAGCACGCCATTTCGCAACATAGATTTTTGGATTCAATCCCCGACGGGACAATTTTTTCTGATCTGTAAGAGGCGAGTTTCTACTCACAAGCATTTCATATTGTCAGCCTCCCGTCAATAGTAAAAAAGTACCTATTGACGGGAGGCTGACGTCAATTACCTTAATTCTACTCTTGTGTAACCGTCTAGACCTAGATAGTTGTTTTTCTGTTCTGTTAAGGGCTATGTAAAAAGTTACATTTTCAAGCCATCAGCCGAACAATCTTTGATCAGTTTTCGTTCACATGCAAAAATGAGCACAGTTGGATCTCAGATTGCCTGATTATGTGATTACTTGCTCAGGAAGACGTGATTACGTGGTTACTGTTAAAAACACGGCCAGAAAACCATAATTTACTACGTTTTTAGTGACAGTTATATACTAAATCCAGTGGAGATTGATTGATTCTTTCCCTCTTTTCTAAATACTCATGCTCTGAAATACTAAACAATACTGGAGTTAATTAAATCGTTCTGGGCATTACAGTAGCTAAAATATGTCTTTAAGACTGTAATAGTCTCTGGGCACCGGGCCTCCAATTCCGTGTTCCACGGGGATAACGTCCTTATCTTCTCGATTTCGTGGCACGGAAGGGTACGGATCCGCTCCGGATGTCCCACTGGACCTTCCTTCCTTCTGATCTCCTTCAGTTAAGCGTCTTATTGTGTCGCGTTATCACGATAAGAGACTTCATCTTTGTCTGGTTTATTTTTCGACTGATTTTCGTCTCGTTAATCCGCTGTCTGTTTTTCTTGTAATTCTCAGACAAAATGGCCTTTTACATGTCTGAGAAATATCGTAGCTCCAGTCGAAATTTTGAAAAAATTTAAATTTTAGTATATTCCGACCCTCTTTTTTATAACGAATTCACTGTTAACGTCTCTAACTGCTTTTTTCGTTTGCATCGTCGGGTTCGACCGTGCCAATCCGGGGGAATGGCACAAGCCTTAGCGAAATTTTTGGTTTGGAGCATGTGGATGGAATCTATGAAGATGCGCTTATGCAGTGGTTTGATTTTGGAAAAATTGAAATGGCTCCGGTAAACGAAAACCCAAAGAATTGGACAGCCAATTTTCGACAGCGAAGTTGCAGACTTGAATTTACGTCTCGAACCAACAGACGTTATAACCTACAGGACTGATCAGAAGCGACCAGACGGATCGACGCTCGTTCCATGGGCTGTTGGTAAGCAGCGCTAGTGGAATGTAATGATAGTAGACTCCTTAGCCCCTAGAAGGACTAGTGCCGGGTCTGTTTGTAACCCTGGTACGGCTGCCGTTGAAGCGGAAGAGCGAAAAAATGACACGTATAAAGACTCAAAAGATGATTGGTGTCTTTTTCAGCTCCAGTAGAAAGTTTTTTTGAGCAAGCTTTGTAAGAACCCAAGCATATGCACTGAGGAACCCAGAGCAGGCAGCTTTGTAAAACAGAGAATCTCCCTGGCAATACCAATTGCGAACGCCGCTTGCGTACTCGGAACAATAAATGACAAAACAACTTTCGACGAAAATTTTTTATTTGTAACGCAATTATATTTGCTTATATTTTTTTCTTGTGTCGACTTGCGTGTTCTCATTTAGTAAACATATCACTTATGGAGTTTAATTGTATGGACATCAACACTTATCATCTCCTTTTAATCTTTTTTGCTTCCATATCTAGAAATTTCCATGGATTTTGACTGGAATACGTGATGAAGGGACTCCTGACTGTAACCTCGTTTACCATGATACTTTTGATCTTCTGATGACTGTAAAAAAATCTGTAAGAAATTAATCTTGCTTTATTATAGAACTTCAACATCATTCAGGCTCCTCTCACTTGGCCGAGACGCAGCGTAGTCCTGAAAAAAGGTCTAGATTTTTAGACCTAGTCTCTTTTGATGTGTGTGGAAATTGATGTTTTTTTTTGAAAACTTGAATTTTCGTACCATGTATTGCTTGTCTTTCAATGTTTTGTCGGTTTTCAGTCCGGAGCATGGCTTTTTGTCTTTGAAGCATCGATGCTTGTCTGTCTGTCTGTCTGATTTTGCAATTTCAACTATTTTGAAAATTCTGAAAAAATGAGAATACGTTTGAATTTACGAAATGTGCGAAAACGTTTGAATTATCATCTTAAAATTTTTATATTTTGAAAGTCGTCTTGTAGTTTGTAAATGAACGATACCAATTTTGGTGTTGTATGATTCTTGTTTTTTTCTCGCTTAAATGGGTTTGTTCGCCCTATGCTATTTCGACATTTTCACCTCATTTTGCGTCGTTTAAACTTCAAAATTAGGTAATGCTTCGTTTTGTTACAAACAATGGATCTTAAACTTCTAATTTTTGAAATTTTTAGCAACATTTTTTTTGTCATTTTGTTTTTGGCTCAACTGGCGTCTAGTCAAGTATTTTTCGCTTAGCTGCAGCTCAGTAAACGATTTTGAATGATGTTTTAACGGCATTTGTTGTTCATGTTGTTTGCTGTGGATCCCGTCACAGATTGGGAGGGCATAAATGCCCAGTGCGGCGAAGATAATCCAGGACTTTGGTGGGTTCTGTCTGTAGGACATTGTAGTCAGGATTCGGACCGAAGATTTCGTTTCTGATATTCTGCAACGAGGAATAGAGAAAAAGATTGTGCTCGGATGTCTCTGGTGCTAGTTCGCAGTTCGGGCATAAATCTGAGTTTATTCTTCCGAATTTATAGACGACTTGGCGGAGGTAGAGGTCTTCTTGCCTCGTCTCTACCGTCGTCTGCACAGCCGCTTCAAAGGTGTCGTTCGTAAGAGTTATTGAGATCACAACGTTGCTTCTGGAATCTATGAAGATGCGCTTATAAAGTGGTTTGATTTTGGAAAAATTGAAATGGCTCCGGTAAACGAAAGCCCAAAGAATTGGACAGCCAATTTTTGACAGCGAAGTTGCAGACTTGAATTTACGACTTCAACCAACAGACGTAAAAAGATTCAACGCGTTGCTAGATAGATTTGGCTCCCAATGATTAAACGTCATCCCATGCAAAAATTTAAGGTTAAAACTGTCTAACCAGCAACTCAGAATTGCGATAGGACTTCGATTAGGCTCGAAAGTTTGCGAACGGTATAAATGCTTGTGCGGAAAAGATGTTACCGAAGACGGTTGGCATGGCCTTTCTTGCCTCAAAAAGTGCAGGGATTCTCTATGCATTCAAAGTTGAATGCCCTTATAAAGCAGAGTTTATCTTCTATTCACATTCCATCTTTTTTTTGGAACTACGACACCCCTACAGGACTAATCAGAAGCGACCAGACGGTTCGACGCTCGTTCCATGGGCTGTTGGTAAGCAGCGCTAGTGGAATGTAATGATAGTAGACTCCTTAGCCCCTAGTAGGACTAGTGCCGGATCTGTTTGTAACCCTGGTACGGCTGCCGCTGAAGCGGAGGAGCAAAAAATTGACAAGTATAAAGACTTAAAAGATGATTGGTGTCTTTTTCAGCTCCAGTAAAAAGTTTTTTTGAGCAGGTTTTGTAAGAACCCAAGCATATGCACTGAGGAACCCAGAGCAGGCAGCTTTGTAAAACAGAGAATCTCCCTGGCAATATCAATTGCGAACGCCGCTTGCGTACTCGGAACAAAAAATGACAAAACAACTTTCGACGAAAAATTTTTATTTGTAACGCAATTATATTTGTATATATTTTTTTCTTGTGTCGACTTTTGTGTTCTCATTGATGAAACATATCACGTATGGAGTTTAATCGTATGCACATCAACACTTATCATCTCCTTTTAATCTTTTTTGCTTCCATATCTAGAAAATTTGAAGGATTTTGACTGGAATACGTGATGAAGGGACTCCTGACTGTAACCTCGTTTACCATGATACTTTTGATCTTCTGATGACTGTAAAAAAATCTGTAAGAAATTAATCTTGCTTTATTATAGAACTTCAACGTCATTCAGGCTCCTCTCACTTGGCCGAGACGCAGCGTAGTTCTGAAAAAAGGTCTAGATTTTGAGACCTAGTCTCTTTTGATGTGTGTGGAAATTGATGTTTTTTTTGAAAACTTGAATTTTCGTACCATGTATTGCTTGTCTTCCAATGTTTTGTCGGTTTTCAGCCCGGAGCATGGCTTTTTGTCTTTGAAGCATCGATGCTTGTCTGTCTGTCTGTCTGATTTTGCAATTTCAACTATTTTGAAAATTCTGAAAAAATGAGAATACGTTTGAATTTACGAAATGTGCGAAAACGTTTGAATTATCATCTTAAAATTTTTATATTTTGAAAGTCGTCTTGTAGTTTGTAAATGAACGATACCAATTTTGGTGTTGTATGATTCTTGTTTTTTTCTCGCTTAAATGGGTTTGTTCGCCCTATGCTATTTCGACATTTTCACCTCATTTTGCGTCGTTTAAACTTCAAAATTAGGTAATGCTTCGTTTTGTTACAAACAATGGATCTTAAACTTCTAATTTTTGAAATTTTTAGCAACATTTTTTTTTTGTCATTTTGTTTTTGGCTCAACTGGCGTCTAGTCAAGTATTTTTCGCTTAGCTGCAGCTCAGTAAACGATTTTGAATGATGCTTTAACGGCATTTGTTGTTCATGTTGTTTGCTGTGGATCCCGTCACAGATTGGGAGGGCATAAATGCCCAGTGCGGCGAAGATAATCCAGGACTTTGGTGGGTTCTGTCTGTAGGACATTGTAGTCAGGATTCGGACCGAAGATTTCGTTTCTGATATTCTGCAACGAGGAATAGAGAAAAAGATTGTGCTCGGATGTCTCTGGTGCTAGTTCGCAGTTCGGGCATAAATCTGAGTTTATTCTTCCGAATTTATAGACGACTTGGCGGAGGTAGAGGTCTTCTTGCCTCGTCTCTATCGTCGTCTTCACAGCCGCTTCAAAGGTGTCGTTCGTAAGAGTTATTGAGATCACAACGTTGCTTCTGGAATCTATGAAGATGCGCTTATAAAGTGGTTTGATTTTGGAAAAATTGAAATGGCTCCGGTAAACGAAAACCCAAAGAATTGGACAGCCAATGTTCGACAGCGAAGTTGCAGACTTGAATTTACGTCTCGAACCAACAGACGTTATAACCTACAGGACTGATCAGAAGCGACCAGACGGTTCGACGCTCGTTCCATGGGCTGTTGGTAAGCAGCGCTAGTGGAATGTAATGATAGTAGACTCCTTAGCCCCTAGAAGGACTAGTGCCGGGTCTGTTTGTAACCCTGGTACGGCTGCCGTTGAAGCGGAAGAGCAAAAAAATGACACGTATAAAGACTCAAAAGATGATTGGTGTCTTTTTCAGCTCCAGTAGAAAGTTTTTTTGAGCAAGCTTTGTAAGAACCCAAGCATATGCACTGAGGAACCCAGAGCAGGCAGCTTTGTAAAACAGAGAATCTCCCTGGCAATACCAATTGCGAACGCCGCTTGCGTACTCGGAACAATAAATGACAAAACAACTTTCGACGAAAATTTTTTATTTGTAACGCAATTATATTTGCTTATATTTTTTTCTTGTGTCGACTTGCGTGTTCTCATTTAGTAAACATATCACTTATGGATTTTAATTGTATGGACATCAACACTTATCATCTCCTTTTAATCTTTTTTGCTTCCATATCTAGAAAATTTGAAGGATTTTGACTGGAATACGTGATGAAGGGACTCCTGACTGTAACTTCGTTTACCATGATACTTTTGATCTTCTGATGACTGTAAAAAAATCTGTAAGAAATTAATCTTGCTTTATTATAGAACTTCAACATCATTCAGGCTCCTCTCACTTGGCCGAGACGCAGCGTAGTCCTGAAAAAAGGTCTAGATTTTTAGACCTAGTCTCTTTTGATGTGTGTGGAAATTGATGTTTTTTTTTTGAAAACTTGAATTTTCGTACCATGTATTGCTTGTCTTTCAATGTTTTGTCGGTTTTCAGTCCGGAGCATGGCTTTTTGTCTTTGAAGCATCGATGCTTGTCTGTCTGTCTGTCTGATTTTGCAATTTCAACTATTTTGAAAATTCTGAAAAAATGAGAATACGTTTGAATTTACGAAATGTGCGAAAACGTTTGAATTATCATCTTAAAATTTTTATATTTTGAAAGTCGTCTTGTAGTTTGTAAATGAACGATACCAATTTTGGTGTTGTATGATTCTTGTTTTTTTCTCGCTTAAATGGGTTTGTTCGCCCTATGCTATTTCGACATTTTCACCTCATTTTGCGTCGTTTAAACTTCAAAATTAGGTAATGCTTCGTTTTGTTACAAACAATGGATCTTAAACTTCTAATTTTTGAAATTTTTAGCAACATTTTTTTTTGTCATTTTGTTTTTGGCTCAACTGGCGTCTAGTCAAGTATTTTTCGCTTAGCTGCAGCTCAGTAAACGATTTTGAATGATGTTTTAACGGCATTTGTTGTTCATGTTGTTTGCTGTGGATCCCGTCACAGATTGGGAGGGCATAAATGCCCAGTGCGGCGAAGATAATCCAGGACTTTGGTGGGTTCTGTCTGTAGGACATTGTAGTCAGGATTCGGACCGAAGATTTCGTTTCTGATATTCTGCAACGAGGAATAGAGAAAAAGATTGTGCTCGGATGTCTCTGGTGCTAGTTCGCAGTTCGGGCATAAATCTGAGTTTATTCTTCCGAATTTATAGACGACTTGGCGGAGGTAGAGGTCTTCTTGCCTCGTCTCTACCGTCGTCTGCACAGCCGCTTCAAAGGTGTCGTTCGTAAGAGTTATTGAGATCACAACGTTGCTTCTGGAATCTATGAAGATGCGCTTATAAAGTGGTTTGATTTTGGAAAAATTGAAATGGCTCCGGTAAACGAAAACCCAAAGAATTGGACAGCCAATTTTCGACAGCGAAGTTGCAGACTTGAATTTACGTCTCGAACCAACAGACGTTATAACCTACAGGACTGATCAGAAGCGACCAGACGGTTCGACGCTCGTTCCATGGGCTGTTGGTAAGCAGCGCTAGTGGAATGTAATGATAGTAGACTCCTTAGCCCCTAGAAGGACTAGTGCCGGGTCTGTTTGTAACCCTGGTACGGCTGCCGTTGAAGCGGAAGAGCGAAAAAATGACACGTATAAAGACTCAAAAGATGATTGGTGTCTTTTTCAGCTCCAGTAGAAAGTTTTTTTGAGCAAGCTTTGTAAGAACCCAAGCATATGCACTGAGGAACCCAGAGCAGGCAGCTTTGTAAAACAGAGAATCTCCCTGGCAATACCAATTGCGAACGCCGCTTGCGTACTCGGAACAATAAATGACAAAACAACTTTCGACGAAAATTTTTTATTTGTAACGCAATTATATTTGCTTATATTTTTTTCTTGTGTCGACTTGCGTGTTCTCATTTAGTAAACATATCACTTATGGATTTTAATTGTATGGACATCAACACTTATCATCTCCTTTTAATCTTTTTTGCTTCCATATCTAGAAATTTCCATGGATTTTGACTGGAATACGTGATGAAGGGACTCCTGACTGTAACCTCGTTTACCATGATACTTTTGATCTTCTGATGACTGTAAAAAAATCTGTAAGAAATTAATCTTGCTTTATTATAGAACTTCAACATCATTCAGGCTCCTCTCACTTGGCCGAGACGCAGCGTAGTCCTGAAAAAAGGTCTAGATTTTTAGACCTAGTCTCTTTTGATGTGTGTGGAAATTGATGTTTTTTTTTGAAAACTTGAATTTTCGTACCATGTATTGCTTGTCTTTCAATGTTTTGTCGGTTTTCAGTCCGGAGCATGGCTTTTTGTCTTTGAAGCATCGATGCTTGTCTGTCTGTCTGTCTGATTTTGCAATTTCAACTATTTTGAAAATTCTGAAAAAATGAGAATACGTTTGAATTTACGAAATGTGCGAAAACGTTTGAATTATCATCTTAAAATTTTTATATTTTGAAAGTCGTCTTGTAGTTTGTAAATGAACGATACCAATTTTGGTGTTGTATGATTCTTGTTTTTTTCTCGCTTAAATGGGTTTGTTCGCCCTATGCTATTTCGACATTTTCACCTCATTTTGCGTCGTTTAAACTTCAAAATTAGGTAATGCTTCGTTTTGTTACAAACAATGGATCTTAAACTTCTAATTTGTGAAATTTTTAGCACTATTTTTTTGTCATTTTGTTTTTGGCTCAACTGGCGTCTAGTCAAGTATTTTTCGCTTAGCTGCAGCTCAGTAAACGATTTTGAATGATGCTTTAACGGCATTTGTTGTTCATGTTGTTTGCTGTGGATCCCGTCACAGATTGGGAGGGCATAAATGCCCAGTGCGGCGAAGATAATCCAGGACTTTGGTGGGTTCTGTCTGTAGGACATTGTAGTCAGGATTCGGACCGAAGATTTCGTTTCTGATATTCTGCAACGAGGAATAGAGAAAAAGATTGTGCTCGGATGTCTCTGGTGCTAGTTCGCAGTTCGGGCATAAATCTGAGTTTATTCTTCCGAATTTATAGACGACTTGGCGGAGGTAGAGGTCTTCTTGCCTCGTCTCTACCGTCGTCTTCACAGCCGCTTCAAAGGTGTCGTTCGTAAGAGTTATTGAGATCACAACGTTGCTTCTGGATCTCCAGCAGTCTCGGAGGCTAGACTCGCCTTTGGACTTCATTCTGGGTCTCAAGCCTTTGGTCGTCGTATTTTTCTTCTGGCAGACTAGCAATTTTCTTGAAGTGAAGCGAACTTTCAACTTCGGCAATAAATTTGATCGCAGGGATAAACGCTTCCGTGCAGGCAGGGACGGAAGGGGATCCGGACGGCAGACCAGCGATAGTTCTGGCGGCGGAGTTGTTGACAACCTCGAGATTCGAGCAGCTGGTGTCGGAGAGGAAGGGGTACCACACTCCTGCAGCGTATAAACCACCTGGTCTGACGTAACACTTGTACAGTGTGCGGAGATCCGAGGCTGAGAGACCCCACGACTTTCCGCTGAGGGCACTCATAATCTTCAGGCGACTCTTCATCTTCTCACGGCCTTGTTGGTTTGCGCGGTGAAAAGGAGCCGAGGGTCAAGCTGATCGCCGAGGACTTCCGGATTCTTGTTGTTATGAAGTTGCTTGCCGTTGAAGAAGAGGGGGGGGGGGGGGCTGTGCTTTGCCGGCAGTCTCACGGGGATCAAATGAAAGGACCATCCCCTCTGGTTTGCCTTTCTCCATGTTGATGACCATGTAGTGGCAGTCTCCCCAAGTAGTTAACGCCTGAATAGCAGGCGACATCTGACTGGCTGCTGCGTCGACTTTGCTGGCAGCGGAGGCAAGGGTGTAGTCATCAGCGTAGACGTCTGAAACGACATGGGGAGCGGCGGAACTGACTTCTCTTGGCAGAGAGGTAATGGCGAAGCAAAAGAGCAGCGGCGAAAGGTAGTTGTGTTTCATCGCATACTGTTCACAAAATGAAGATAATTCGATGGAGATTTTTTAGATGTAGTTTAAAAAAAAGTTCAACTTCGTATCTTCCGTCTCGTTTTTTGTCTGCTAGTTAACACTGGTATCTTTTTTCTGTGTCGCTCCGCTACGCCCTTGTGTAAAATAAAACTAAATTTGATTTTACTACAAAAGGGTGGTCTGCATTTTACCGGAGGGAAGCCAAAATGGGAAATACCCGAGTTTTCTTCTGGTTTAAGAATTGTTTTGACTACAATTGAAATACGTTTTGGTTAATATCTGTAGTTCTTTGAATTTTTTGTCCATATTTTTGTTTGCTTTTTTCGATTCAGAAGGTTGTATCGGTTCTGGTACCTTGTTGAAAGGGAGTTATTTAATTTCTATGGAATTGTACGGGGAGTTAAATCTATTATAGATTTAAATGCGGGCTTCACTATCTCGCCATGTTTAAGTTTTTTCAACGTATTAATTTTGCATGTTTAAGCTATATTATATATTGCAATGGTTAAGATTTTTTTTGATTTTCCAATTTGATTTTAGTGGTTATTTTACCAAGTTTAAATTAAGCTTCCCAATATCGAATTAAGGGTTATATTTAAATGCGGGCTCCACTATCTCGCCATGTTTAAGTTTTTTCAACGTATTATTTTTGCATGTTTAAGCTGTATCATATATTGCAATGGTTAAGAATTTTTTTTGGATTTTAGTGGTTATTTTACCGAGTTTAAATTAAGCAGCCCAATATCGAATTAAGGGTTGCGAATTTGGCCTCCAATTTTGAATGCCCGAATCATTTTAGTTAATGAGATAAGGCGATTTTTAAGATTTTTTCAAATAACAAAATGATTTACAACACACTGTAGTTGGGTGCTATCGGAGTACTCTAAGGAGTTACAAATCTTGCCTCCAAATATGACTGTTCAAATCCTTGTAGTTTTCGAGAAATTATTATTATTCATTAAAAATCTGAAACTCCCAACCCTGTAGCTAGGTCCTGTCAAAGTACTCTCAAGGAATGCGAATCTTGCCTCCAAATATCACTGCTCAATTCTTTGTAGTTTTCGAGATGTGAAGTTTTTTGTGATTTTTAAAAAAATTTCAGAAAGTTTAAATTAATTATTTTTCAAAATTTGAATTTCCCAACTCTATAGTTCGGTGTTGTCAGGGTATTCTAAAGAGTTGCAAATTTTGCCAATGGGACTGCTAAACGCGACTGCTCAAATGATTTACTTTCCGAGATGTGACGTTTTTTGATTTTCTCGAAATTTCTCACAGAAATTCAAAAAATTTGAAACTACTAACTTGATGACGATACAACCTTATTGTCAGCGTACACCCAGGCGTCTCAAATCTCACCTTTTAATATGATTGCTCAAATCCTTTTAGTTTTCGAGAAAAGGCGTTTTTTCATTTTTTTTCGGGAAACTTTTGTTTAAAAAAACTGACAAAATTTTGGATTCCAAACCCTATAGTAGGGTGCTCTCAAGGACTCAGTGGTTCCAGATATGGCTTCCAAATTTCTCCAGAGGCCCTTTAAGTTTTCGAAATGACGCTTTTAAAATGGGAATTAAAAAAATTAAAAGTTCGAAATTACCAACCCTGTAATTGGGTGCAGTCAGAGTACACTAAAAGTTTGCAGATGTTGTTTCCAATTTATGCGGTTTTTCATGAGTTGTCAAAAAATTTTGAAGCACCGAAGGTGCGTTAAGCGCTAGTTGTTTTTTATTTCAAAATTTTCAATGAAGTTTTTGGCTTAAAGTTTGTCTACCCAAATTTTTTTCAGCGTATTTACCGCTCCAAAAGTTTTGCTCCATTTAAGTATCATCCACTTCGCTTCTGTGTTATCAATGTTTTTGCGCCCTGGATGCAGACAATGGTTGAAAAAAACTAGCCACTAGCTAAATGACAGAGCTACCAAGACCCAAAGGCTACAAAGACCTAACAAAACCCAACAAAAAATTATAGCTAACAACTTTGGTTTAAACATTATAGGGTGTGGGTATGAGTAAAACGACTCCTATTATTAATCGTCGTGTTGACACTAGTTTAATAATTATATTTAGGTTTCTTATATTTTTGGTATCCGTTTTGCGTGTAAATTTCAAAATTTTTATGGAGAGTTTGATTCCGTGGCAAAACCGTTTGCGTCATTTGGCTTTTCAAAATAGGTCCAAAACCAAACACTGTGAGGAAATGTATCTTTTTCAATTCCTTTTTTTCTGATTTTTTATAAAAAAATAAAACACCTGCCGAGTGGAAACAGACCTCTAGCAACACCTGCCATGTATAAAGTAATATTCAGTTGATTAATTTTTCATATAAGAGCTATTCCTTTTTATGGGAAAAAACATCGGTTTCATTGCGCTTCGCTAATTTTGCCGTAGATTAAAAAATTCAATCTATCGATTTCAGATTTCCCAAATTTGTTCAAGTATAAATCGGTATCTACTACTCTTAGCTTTAGCTAAAACCTGACAAGACCTCATTCGAGAGTCGCCTTCTTTCAATTATAATTATTTCCATCTTTCAACTTTTGGTAAGTTTCAATGCTGGCTCAATTAAAAAATAGAAGCATCGAAACTAATTAGATGTTTTTGTTTTCAGACGCGCAATGCAAGAAGATTTTGAATTTCCACGACCTGACTCTTCGAAGTAAGTTCAAGTCAGCTCAAGCTTCAAGCAACCTATTTAAAAAAAGATATATACCCTGCACATACCTTACAGAAACTTTATTTTAATACTTCAATCTGGCGTTTTACTAGCTGTGTATTCTGTATAAGGCAATTTCGTTGAGATAGTAGAAGAACAAATAATTTACAGGTTAAATGTCACGCATGAGGTTGGGGGGGGGGGGGGGGGGAGGTAAAGTATTCCTCTTATAAAGAGAGCAAAGCTTAAGGCTATTAGATTTTTCCTTTTGAGGTTTTATAGAAATTCAAGATCAACCATTAAGTAGAACAAATCAAACTAATTTTGCTGTAACCTACTCGAAGTTTTATAGAGTACATATTTGAACAGAAGTACTGAGAATATGTGTAATTTAGGTCACTGGTGGAGCCTGGAGCTGCTCAGAGGAGGGAGCAGAGAGAAAGGGAGAAGAACGTGGAGGCCCAGCAGGATGACGAGGAGTACAAACCCAAACAATTCTGCACACTCGGAAAGAAAGTTCTCTACAGTGAGTTACAGCTGTTTCTGTTTTTAGTTTTGCCAAAAGTTCTATTTGGTTCAAGCAATTTGTATTTATACGCAGTTGTAGTCAATTTTTTCTTTCGTTTGCAGCGCATTTTTTGAAGTCAAACTAAATGTTTCTAGCGATTCTATCTTAAATTTTACCTATTCCCCAGAGGAAACGAGGTATTACGTATCTCCTTTCCAATCCAACTTGCAAATAAAAGTGCTCATTTAGTCGCAGTTGTTGCTGCATAGCATTTGTTCTATCTGTCATATTGTTGGCTAGTTTCTGGCGCAGCAGAAACGTTTCAAGGCTTTTTCTGCCTTTTCTTTTCTTGTTTCACTTCACCTTTTTAGAGCTTTTTTATGCTGTTTTCTGGCCTATGTTTGCCAAGTGCAGCTTCGCTTCTGATTTCACATGATGTTCTGTGTACTATAGGTTGGAGTTTCTTACAATTGAAACTACGAGCAATTTAGTTTCATGAGGATTTTCGGCTAAGGTGGTTAGCTTTTATCTTGTTGGTTCTCGTATATTAATTAAGTTTTTTTGGTCCTCGTGTTCGAATGAAAAAATGTCATCGTATGCAAATTTTCATTGTCTGGTTGACTTGAATATATCTAATTACTCTTGTGATCAGCCAAGGTATTGCAATAGTACTAGACTTTTTCTCCCGTAAATAATTTTGTTCACAGGATGGTCAGTTAGTAGGAATGGTTAATTTCACGTGGGCTGTTCGCGTGCTCAATTTCTTGAAAAGTTAAATAAATCAGTTTGTCAGTTCAAATCTTGAAAAAAGATCGTTTGAGGCAGTAATGATTTTTAATTATTTTTTTTAAGATTAATAGTTTTGTTTCGGATTTGTTGTCTTCGTCATTGTTTCCGTTGGTTCATTTTCCGCTTTTTTTCTAAATGCAATTTTTTTCATAACCGAACACAAATGACATACACCTTGGTTACTCAAACGTAGTGACCAAAGGTTTGGCCGTCTCGCATTAAAAATGCATTGGAAACAGCCTGAAATATTTTAATTTTGTCACATAAATAATATAACGAAAGTAACGAACTTTTAAATTTTGGCAAAATTTTTCAAAGATCATTATTTCTAAAATTTGAATTTGAAAAGATCATTATTTCTAAAATTTGAAATTACCAGACACTGATCAAGGCATGCAAAAAGAAGTCATACAATAAAAAGAGAAGCTCGAAGCGTTTTTGAAAAAAAATATGAAGAGAATCGGAAAAAAAATCAATATTAGTATACCCAGGACTACGTTATACACACAAAAAAATTAAATTTTGCTTGCAATTTTTTTTCAGAAAATGTTTTCAGAATTGCTTGCCTGTTTTTTTTCAGAAATTTTTGGTGGCAATTTCAAAAATACTTTGAAAAACTTTTGTCGTCGCCATCAAAAAAATGCTAGTCATACATTTTCCATATATGAAAATAGTATGATTAGCGTTTTTTTGACCAAAGTTCTTCTTTTGTAGTCAGTACGATACATCGAATTTTATGCCAAAATAAGAGAAAAGTTTTTCGAAGTTTCGACGAAACCATTTCAGCAAAATGTGTGAAATTTGTATGATTAGTATTTTTTCATAGACTTAGTTTATGGAATTGTATGATTAGCATTTTTGGTCTATGGAGGTCAACCCGGGTTGTATGAGTGTTTACCAAATCTTTTTTTTTATTATTTATTTTTTAAATTTTTTTCCGGTGTTTGTTCACTTAAAAGGTTTTGGCTGATGTTAGATCGGCTTAGTCACCTTATATTGTGTAATTTCGAGGGCGAAAATATTCTTATGCTTTAATGTGATTCCTTACCAATGGGTTGAAAAATTTTTTTCTCAAAAGCTCAAATTTTTTATGACAAGTTTTGTTTTCGGCTCAACAGGCGTCGACCAAAAATTGTTGCCTCAGTGCCCGCTCGATAATTGATTTCCTTATTCTCAAAGCTGTTTATAAACATAATATATTACAAACATGAAATTTTTGTTGTTTTAGTTTTTTTTTTCAAGTTATTTCTTCAACTTTATTTATCAACTTGAATTTTCTTCTTTTTGTATTCATTATCTTGTAATGTAATGTCCTTGTTTTATCGCATGTATTGCGTCTGTGTAAACTATTTTTTACGACCTTTTCACGAAGTGGAAAATAAATAACTGGCGTATTTTTTTCCAATGCATTTTGACTACCTAAAAGAAAGCTCGTAGAGGGTCAAGTATCGTTTTATATTGAAGCCCTTTCAACCGCAAGTTCGATTCCAAAAAATATTAATGATAATTTTAATTTCAGGAAAAGTCTGAAACTTTGTTCACGCTCATATTTGATTTTTCGCGGGTTGATTTTTGATTTCTTTTCGAATTCATTTCATTTTTTTCCGTTGTTAAAAGGAAGGAAAGTTCCACTATTGAACAGCAAAAGTGTAAAGATAATTAAAAAACGTAATCGACTTCTAGTTTCAAAGGTGGAGTTCGTTTTTCAGGTTTCTCAGCGAAATACAAGCTTTACATTTTGATCCAGTTTCCTGCGTTCATTGACTCTTTTACATATGGATGCGGCGTTCATTGATGTTGGCTAGGTTTATTTGTTTAAGAGGTGTATTCGGAGTATAAGACATCGGTTTAATTAACTCTTTTTGTGTCCTTTTTGGGCGAGAAAAAGTTTTATGTGTGTTCTTCGAGTGTGGCTCAATCTTTGAGTTTCAAAATGTTTTGATGCCTCGTCTTTGCTTAATTGTCTATTATAGCTATCAATTCTACATTGAATTTTTTCAAAATAAACTCCTTTTGAGGAAAATTGAGTTCGAAGTATGAAAATTTTGCTGATTTAGTATTTTTACCAATTATTTTCCGATTGTGGCTTTTGTCTCTTTTCTATCGGCTAGCTTGTAATGATATGTTTGTGATGTGTCGCAAGTGGTGTGAATCAAACTGTATTAGGTTTTTAAGAGTCAATGAACGAAGTGAAGACTTATGCTCATTTAGATCTTGATGATTTTTTCGTTAGTTTTTCTTAAGGATATTAGGTGAGTGGAAGGTGAACGATCTCCAAAAACCAAAACCTCTGGAATTTTCCAGCTTTTTTTGTTCCCACAACGAAACCAATTAAAGTGAATAACTTTCAAATAACCTTAAACTCTGTATGTGTAGATAAGCGTCAATCGATTTGAAAGGTTTAACCCTTTTAATTATAATCAAAGCTAGATGAAAATTTGAGAAGCCACTGGAAAGCTCTGATTTTTGATTTGCGATCTAAGATAGGCCGATATACAGAGGCAAATTTTGGGGAGAAGTTTCTCTTTGTTTTGGAGAGGTATGTGATCTTGATCATAATTTTCTGTGCTTGCTTCGGAGAAGCTTTGCTTTTTCAAATCATTCTTAAATCTTTTTTTTGTGCAATACTTTACGATTTGATATTTTGTGGATGTCAGCGAAGTGCAACTTCAATTTCGAAATAGATTCGCTAAAAATGAAAGGAACAAATTTATCGGATTGATCGATGCGTTTATTTTTGATCCCATTTTTGGCTCCTCAATGGCAAAGTAATTGCCAAATTTCCCATCAAACAGGTGAAAATGAAAGCGTGAACAATGGATTCTGATGGAAACAATCATTTTTAGATTTGTTTGAGTGGCTATAAACTGAGGAAGCTTTTTACACTTGATTAAATGTGGAATGAGAATTCTTTTGTTCGCCTCTTGTTTCCATGGCAATGCCCACCTGTCGTTCGGTTTTCCTAGTTTATTGACGTCATTTGGCGCTGAACAAACACACTTCGTCTGAACTTGATGACAGCTATCAGCTTATGGTCTCTGATTCCTAACTAAGGTCAAAATTTTAGCTTCAGAAAAAAATATTGTACCGTTTTTTGGTTTTGATTGGCCTAATTAGAAATTTGCTAGAAACTTGATTGTGAAGTTAAGAGTAAAAAAATATTGGGAACATTTATAAGGGAGTTTCTCGAAAAGTGCCAGAAAAATTAATTTTTTAAACTCTTTTGTCACGAAGTACTGTTTTTGTTCCGAAAGTTTTTTCTCGAATTTTTTTGCAGATGCCGAGAAAATACTTGTTAAATTACTTATTATTTAATCCCATACAATTTTGTAAGCAATATTTTAAGTCAAATTCTGTATCTACAGTGGTATTATAGAGGCTGTTACTTTGCAGTTACTGGAGAAAGCTTTTTAATGGACAATTTCACTCCAAAAAGTGTAGATAAATGTCATGAAATCCACATCGATATCAACGCACCCAAGCCTAACGTTTAAATGATGAATGCTTGCGAATTAAACGCACTTTTTTCGATTTTCTCATCCATCCTTCTGAATAATTAATTGCCAGGTGGTAAACTGTGGAAGTCTTCCATGCGATTTTTGTATTTTGTTGCATTCTATTCAATACTTCTGATTAATTCAAAGTTTTCTATGGTGACTTTAAAATAACCTGTTCAAATTCAAAATGTATAGCATTGAAGAAACATGCTGAAGCTTTAAAAACAATGTTAGATTTATGAATTGCTAAAATGATATGAAAATGTCCGACCAAGATTTGATGTGGTCTGCTTTGCTATTGCTTCGCTACCCTATTATCGACCCCCTTTTTCTTGTCAATGATCAATGACGTCTGATTGTCATCCCCTAGTGTTTCGGAAACCTTGCGTTGATGTATTTTTGCCGAAACGTCGTCGCGAGGCGCAGAATGATAAAATTTTATGGAGCTAATTTCTGTAAAAAAAAAGTAAAGCTGTAGGTCGTTGATTGATATGTGAATGGGCATTTCAGCGATCTGGCGCACCCGTCTGACCCTGCCGGAGGATTCCACGAGGGAGGCAGTGATCAGGACCACCCTGCGAGAACTGGTCGTCTACTGTCTATTCCTCTCCATCCTGTGTATAAGTAAGTACACAACCAGAATTCACTAAAAATTAAGAGTAAAGCTAATTGTTAATGTACTATTCATCAAATGGTTTAAATGTACGACCCGGTTATCTGTAGTCTACAACAATAGCTCCTTTTAAATGTGAGTTATCTTGTATAATTTGTTGTTAAATGTTCTCCAACGTATGTTTCATGTTGTATATATGGAGTGTCCAATATTCGGAATTGGTTACATCTTGAAACCAAAGGAAGTAAAGGACGGTTATGATCTGGGCGGCCATTTGGTCAATTTTTCTGACCAGTCAAGTGGCCAGATTTTTTAGTACTGGTCCGGTTTTTTGGAATGCTTAACTCGTACCGACTCTATTTTTTTTCAAAGGTGTTTGATGTGAAAATGATTGAAGTTCTCCTGTTGCTTTAAACCTGAGAGACTTTTTGAGAACATTTTTAGATGTAAAATAATAGAAGTGAGAATGAAAGCAAGGATTTTGGAAGAACCTATGTAGGATCCGACATTTAAAACTACCTTAGATCTAAGTGTCTATTCAAATAGTGTTCCTTGTGTTATCAGCCGAGACATTAATTAGCTTGTTGTAGGAAAATAGGTAAAAGCTGTGGAAAATAGGTAGTAATGTAGATGGAGTGAAATTAAAAGTGAAACCGAACATGTTTCTGAAAATGACAATAAGTGACTGTGACTAGTGACGTATGGCATGGTGTCATCTACCATGTACTACTTCACGGCTGTCCTCATGAATCTGTTCCTGGATTCATCCGCCACCGGATCCACCCTCACCTTCAGAGACGTCAACTCCATCGACTACTTCTGGCAGGTACAACACCGCCACGCCACTCCAGGACATGATTAGATCAGAACCAGTAGTCCAGACTAAACTGAAGATTCATCTGCATCCAGATAACCATGATAGTGTTAAATTCGAGCCAGTTGTAGCGGATATCATCCAGCCAATAGTAACTCAATTATCGTAACCCAAACTCTTAATCGGATAGATAGCTCGCTCATCATAGTAACATCACCATAACATATCATTTAGATTGAAATGGATTGATAGACTAAAGCTACCTTCATGATAGAGAATTAGTTTTGATCTTGAAAAATTAATGCGAGGACTAACCGTAAGAGAGCTTGGAAGTGGGAATCAAGGAAGTAACCCACGAACTTGTCACCTGCATGGACCAGTCTGACGTAGTCCATGCTTAATGCTAGCATCTAACGTTCTAAACTATCCATGTTTGATCAATGCTCGAGCATCATACCAGGTGGTCATTCTAGTAGCTTCGCGAATAACCGTACAAAAATACCGCATGGTTTCGTAGATCTGGGAAAGCCATATCGTATGTGAGAATCTGAGCACTTTACTAACAAGTAAAAATGGAAGAAGTCAAATACGCAAGGCTTAAAGTTAATGTGTGATGTGTAATCAATTAACTAGCTTATGGTTTATAACTAAGATATTATGCTTCTGTGTGAGTAATTATCTCCTCGCCAATCTTTTTACTTGTGTCTGCATCTTTAGGTCGGTTTTAAGATCTACTTAAACTAAAATGTAGTGCGAGGGATCTGGTTGAATGTATGATAGTACAGAAATAGTCTAATTTAACTTCATTTCCGAAAATTTTTCTAGGAATCAGTGGAATGAATGAATTGTTCATTTTAAACTTAGTATTAACCAAAATTAAACAAAAAAATTTTAAATAAAATCAGTATAACTTGTTTGATTCGTAAAGTAACTTGACCTTGACCTTGGTTTTGACGTTTGCCAGTCACTTACGGGATGTTCTCGTCCTCCATGTACTACTTCACGAATGTGTTGATGGTGCTGTTCCTGGACCAGACTCATGGGTCGGCCTCTGAGTTCAGATCAGTGGCCACCATCAACGACTTCTGGGGTGTAAGACCACAACACTTAACATTCTGATGTGATCGATCATCCATTATATGGTGTGAAAAAGCGTGTCTGGTCAATAGAGGCCTAGAAATTCTTTTCAAAGAAAAGATAGTCTTCGCCACTACAAGTCTGAAATGCATGAGAGCTCTTGATAAATTCAAATGACATGAAAATAGCGGATGGTATTCTTGCTAATAAAAGCTAACAGCGAATGCAAGGATACAATGTTTAGATTTGTCCGTTTGACCAATGAATGGAGTTGAGAGTTTGGTTTGGTTTTATTTATGTTGGCTCCGAGTAGGGGGATATTTTTAGAGAAGATGTCCAAATAGTAGAGAATGGTCAAATGGTAGACTTCTTTTGTGGGAATAGTTGAAGAACATGGCCTTCAAGAGATAATTTTCTGCAAGCAGCATCATTTACGCAATGAGAAAATACCAAATTTGAAATTTGAGTGCTATGATTTTAAGTGTCGGCCTTAACATTTGTTCCCTTTGTGCATCTCATCATTCTGATTTGTGTGACTTATTTCAGCTTTTGTTTTAATGGGTTGAAATGGTTTCCCAGTGTGTGTGGTATATTAATTCAACAAGGTTTTGCCAACTGTCCAATGCTCAAGGTCCACCTGTAACAAGTTTATCAATATTGGTGTGATCGCGTGTCAAGCTTATTCAATTCATTCAACCTAAGGCATGTGTCCTTTTCATCACATTTGTAGACTACCATCAGTGAAAATACATATTTAGGTTGCAATTTAGTAACAACTTCAAGCTTCAATTAGTAGATATTTTTGTCAAAAAGAATGTATTTTTTAAAAGTTGGAATAGGTTCGTGGATTGTGACCCTATGCAAGCTTTTTTAAATCGAGCAAAAAATTAGGATCGGTGAAATTTCTGAAAGAGCTTGATTTAGTTACCGAATTGGTTGAAAAGTCTTAGTGCACTCTTATGATGATTGTGTTGTTGTGGTTGTAGTATGTGGAGGGACCCCTGTTGAATGGACTCTACTGGGAGGAATGGTACAACGGGGAGGAATTGGCAGACGATGAGAAGGGATACATCTACTACGAAAACAAAATCATGGGTCTCGCCAGACTCAGACAGGTAAGAGACTTTCAAGTTTATTGAAAGGAGGGTTAATTTGTTGTCGAAATGAAGTGTAATGGAGTGAAAAGATGAGGGTTTAAATGGCGTGTGTTTAAAATGTAGTACACCAATCAAATATTTTCCGGTTTTCGATCATTTGCTGGCGCAAGATACTTCCCACTGTTGTCTAGACCATCATGGCCCAAATACATAGATATAATGGACCTATAAGGGAATTTTACAAATGGATCGAGGTGCGTAATTTGCAAGGGTTTTGGTTGAGTTTGAACCAAGGAGTAAAAAGCATTATGGAAAAATAATTTAATCCTCAAATCTAAAAAAAACTCATTTCTCCAAATTGAGTGATAGATGAAGCTAATGCTTACATTTTTTTGAAAGCACTGTTAATTTGTAGGTTAAAGTGAGAAACGACACTTGTGACATTCCGGCTGACTTCGAGAACGAGATCAAGGAGTGCTTCGCCGCATATGCTCCAGCAAACGAAGACATATCCGACTTCGGGCTTGGCAACGGCACTGCGTGAGTCCTCTACCTCAATCGCCCAGTTTTTGGTATTAGGTCCACTATAATTTGTTTTAGTTGCTCTTGGGATTCAACTAGATTTTCTACCTTATAAGTGACAAAAATCAATGTGGTGCTGAAGTAGTTTCCTTTGGGGAAAGATAGTTTGTACTATCAATTCGAAACTCAAATGTTGATCCTAATTATCCGCGAAAGAAACTACGTACATACAAGCCGTTCGGCTCTTTACAGATAACCGCTGTTGCTAGTGCCTTTGATTAAGACCAGACTTACATGCAAAAAGCTTGGTTGCTAGCTGCATGACTCTTTTGCGTGTAGCTGGACATATTCCACCTCGGCAGAGTTGGATGGTGCAACTGATTGGGGAACCCTGACCAAGTACGAGGGCGGTGGATACTACCAGGACCTCCCCCCTCTCAGGGCAGATGCGGAACAGGTGATTCAAGAGTTGAAGTCGGGTTTGTGGGTCGACAGGGGCACCAGAGCAATCTTCATAGACTTCACTGTCTACAACGCAAACATCAACCTCTTCTGTGTCATTACGTAAGAACACATATACTTCTATGCTCCAAAGAGATCAGCATAATTCGGTTTATTGAATGTCTTCCTTGTATAATTCTAAGGGATCTAGAACCACTTTGGGAAATATAAAAAAAGCTACTTAGCATCAACAAACTTTGAAACAAAATAGATAGCAGATGTCGAAACTCTCCATACATGATACAACGTTTTGGTTTCTCAGTTCAGAGTAGGCGATAACATCGTCTGTTTTTCAATCATTTTACATTGTGCTCATTTCATACGAAAATCAGATGATTCCGTCTCTTTAGTCTTCGTCTGGAGTTCCCACCGACGGGTGGTGCGATTCCTTCGTGGCAGTTCCGAACTGTGAAGTTGATCCGCTACGTGTCCGCATTCGACCGCTTCGTGTACCTATGTGAAGTGCTGTTCATCCTCTTCATCATCTACTACATTATTGAAGAGGTCCTTGAAATCCAGATCCACAAGATCAACTACTTCAGGGGCTTCTGGAACATTCTGGACATCGTCATCATCGCGGTTAGTTCTCGAAAATAAATTTCAATTGAACTTGCAATACTCGAGTCTAACGAGTGCGAGTAATGTACTTGCGAGAAACTTTGAGAGCCAGCTCGTCCTTATGCCGCCACAAAATGTTTCTATCTCCCGTTTTTTGCACCATTTTCGACCGGTTTATATTGGAAGTATTTTTAAAGCGAAACAAAACTCCTGGTATTAGGGTGAAACCCTAAATGTTCTGACTGTTTTTCAAGGTCAGTGTTTGCTTTATAAAATAGGTGATTTTTTTTCAAAAAAAAATGATGAAAAAACACCCCGAGCACAAATATTCCGTCACTATTTCGAAAATTTCAGCAAGTAGTAGAAAAGTTGTCTCGAAGAAATTTTTGTGGTTCAAAAGTGTTTTTTTTATTCAGCTGTCGATGGTGGGAATTGTGTACTCGATCTACCGAGAGCGAACAGTGCAGAGCAAACTGGAGACTCTGATTGCGAACAGCGACACCTACGGCAACTTCTACTGGCTCGGATACCTCCAGACCCAATTCAACAATGCACTGGCCGTCGTCGTGTTCTTCGCTTGGGTGAAACTGTTCAAGTATATCAGCTTCAACAAGACCATGACTCAGCTTCAGACTACACTGAGCAGATGTGCGAAAGATATTGCGGGATTCCTGGTGATGTTTTTGATTGTGTTCTTGGCCTATGCACAGTTGAGCTACCTGGTGTTCGGAACCCAAGTCAAGGACTTTTCCACATTCAAGAACTGCATGTGAGTCAAATTAGATTTGAATCCATTATATTAAATCACTTTCAGTTTTGCATATTTGTAATATGTAAAAGTTGAGCAATCTGGAGGTGTTCGAGATATTTCATTGAAAGTTCTGTGTTTTTTATGCTCTCATATGGGAGCAAACAATGGTTTGCAGCTGACCAAAGCAAGGTAATTTAAGCATATTTTTTAATCTAATCTATTATATATTTCAGTTTCACTCTGTTCCGAATCATCCTGGGTGACTTTGACTTCTATGCCCTGGAGGCGGCCAACAGAGTCCTCGGTCCCATCGTGTTCTTGACTTATGTGTTCTTCGTTTTCTTCGTCCTCCTCAACATGTTCCTCGCCATCATCAACGACACCTACTCCGAGGCTAGTAAATCACTGTGATAGCGTAGATGAATTCGCGTATACGTTTAAATTTTTTCAGATTTCAAAAAAGCGGTTTTAAAATATTTTTAACTGCCAGTTGGCTATGTTTTCTCTAATCGCTTCGTCACCTTCATGGGAAAATTGATTGGACGATATAAAATAGGCAAACTGATGTTTTGGAGTCACTATTAAAATCTGTAATTAGCAGATCTTTATCAAACGCCATTTCAGTATAATGAATCCAACTTGTTAATTGTTGTCGAAGATTGCGTTTTTGTCTATATGAGTAATATATTATATCTGTTGTGTTGTGGGTGTAGGTGAAGGCAGACTTGGCGAGCCAGAAAAGCGAGATTGAGATCTCAGACTATTTCAAGAAGGGGCTGAACAAGGCAGTGGCGAGACTGACTTTCAAGCACGACAGACTGGCCGACATCCAGAAGGCCATCGGCAAGGCAGACATCAACAACGACAACAGACTCGACTTCAACGAGTGGAGGGCGGAGCTGAAGAAGAACGGACACAGTGACGCCGAGATCAGGGCCATGTTTGCAGGTAACCGCAATCACACATGCAATATCGTGCAGAGGACGTTTTCGAATCTGTCAATTTTCGAAAAAAATTTATTGCAAAACTTAGCGCCACAGGCAAATTTTTGAGAAAAAAACATATTAAAATGACGTTTTAGTGTTTTGGGAAATTCTGCCGCGTATTTTTTTTGCTCGCGAAAAATGTGGCCACCAGAGTTGAGGAAATGGGGACCCCCTAACCTCTGCACGCTCTTGCACACGTATCACATGCAGCACAATTAAGACCACCGTCTTCTAACAAAATGAATATACTTAAGTTGACTTTGACATTCTGAAATATGAGCCAATAACATAAAAATGATGTCTGAATAAGCACGGCGTAAAAGTGATGATGGCGTGTTTGTTTGTAGAGTACGATGTTGATGCGGATGGAGTGTTGAGTGCGGAGGAGCAGAGACAGATGCAGGCATGTCTGGAGGGACAGAAGGACGAACTGCAGAGGGAGATCCAGGATGCCAAGCAGACTGGCCCCGATGACGAGGAAGGAAGACCCAAGTCCAGAGGCAGATCCGCAAGGTAATGAAGTTATTAATTGGAATGAGTTTAAGTTTTTCTCTTCGACACATGTGGAATCCCTCGAGTCACCATGATTCTAGTTGTTTTGAACAAAGTCAGGTTGAAAAGGCAGAAAGAGTTTGAATATCCTGAAAGCTTAAAGCAAAATGCCCAATTTCAAGCGAACTTCCATAAGAGGGAAAGGAAAGCCAATTGCATTTCGTAGGAGAATGAAATGCATTTGAAATTATTTAATGTACCTCAAACTTTATCAAGCTATTTGAATGATGGTAAATGAAAATTAAAGTTTGATATTTACTGAGAAAACTAGCTTTCGGAAGTCGTGGCTAAATTTAACGCTCGTGTTAGAAGTGGAGACGGGGATGAGGATGACGAGAGCGAGAGTGGCTCGGACGATGACAGTTCCCTCCGAGGTGCCAGTCGGGGTGGAGGAGGGGGAGGCAGTCACAGTGGAGGCGGCAGAGGTGGAGTGCCGAAGGAGGAGTTCAACGTGTTGGCCCGCAGAGTGGACAGGATGGAGCACTCTATTGGCAGCATTGTGAGCAAGATAGACGCCGTGTTGGTGAAGTTGGAGGCGATGGAGAAGATGAGGCTGAAGAGGAAAGAGACGATGGGAAAACTGTTGGACCACCTCAACGAGGTAAATTAAGCCTAAACAAATTATTAAAACCAACTAATCGAAGTTGTTATGACCATTTATCCACGATGCAGAAGACAAGAAAGCCCATTCTCATGGCAGAAGGACTGAATGGTCAAACTTAATTGGGAACTAGAGTTCTTTCTGGTCATCTTTTTTTCTCTAATACGTCACAAATTTTACATTTCAACTGTTACATGGCTTCACATATATTTGCTATTTAGCAAGGGTATTGGAATCGGGTACTAGACTTTTTCACCCCGTAAATAACTTTAGGCACAGTGTTGTCAAAGTTAGAAATGGTAAATTTCGGTTCATATCTTATTTAAATCTAATTTCATTGTGTCTCCGGCCCACTTTGTATGGAGGTAACGAATACGCCTGGGACGGCAAAGTACGCCTGGTACCGCAAAGTACGCCTGGGACGGCAAATACGCCTGTTAACGAATACGCCTGGGATTCGTTCCTGGGTTCGAATCTGACAGGACAATATTCCGTTTCACAAGAAAACAGTCGGCTCATTTATTTGTCTGTTTGTTTTGTCGGTTTAGTTGTCATATTGTAGAATTGTTGTTTTTTAAAGTATTTTTAAAATTAAAATTGCTTTTTGTGTTCTGATTTAACTCGGGTGTGTGAAATTTTACTAGCCTTGACTTTTTATGTTTTTTTTCTGCTTAACTTTATTCTGCCCAAATAATTTCGGCCCGTTTTTTTATCGGCTTACTGATCTAATTTTTCAAGGAAAACAATTTTTTTATGTTTACCTTTGGATGAAATGCTAAAAACCTCTTAATAGAAATTCATTCTAGTTCAAGTTGTATGTGCGTGTCTGTGTTTTGAGGGTGAGGGGAACTTATTAACTTAAGTCTTGTTGATTTTTTTCAGCCGAAAGGGTTTCTGCCAAGGTATTTTTTGGCTTTGTTACCGTTTTCTTTTGATGCTGATTTCACATTCCATTGTTTTTTGAATTTAAAAACTAGTCTTATTGTTTGATAGATTTATTTTGTTTGACATTTTCGAAATTTTTTGATTTTTTTTCTGATTTAGCGGCTTTCTTGTTTTGTATCGCCAAGGGGGCAAAGCTCAGCTTCGCCTCTGTGTCAAACTTCTTTTTTATGTTTGTCAAGTTACAAACCCTCGGTTTTGTAAAATGTCGTTTCTGTTTTTTTGCTGAAAAAGTTTATTTTGCTTGATTGGTTTTGGCTTTTATTTTATGATCTTATTCGCCTCGTATTGCGTTGTTGGAAAGGCGAAAAAGTGTGCGTGTGTGTGCTTCAGGGCGACATTTAAACTTGGAGTTCACAAATTGTTTGTATTTCACAGTTTTCATACGAGTGTCTACTTAAGATTCGTTTTACTCAAAAACGCCATCTGGAAAATAAAACTTCAAAATTCAAAAAGTTTCTGCTAAAAGTTTGAAAAAGTTTTTTTTTCTGATATTTTTTGTTTTTGATTTTTCTAATATGCCCATTTTACTATTTTTGACGAATATTCATAAGCTCCAGCTTTTTGTTCAGGTCTTTATCACACTACACAGAAAAACGACCCTAACTTGAAAAAAAAAACTGTTTTTTAGACTGGTCGGAACATTCTGTGTTACTTGCATAGTAAACGGCTATCCTTGTTTTGTATTAAGTATGGTCACCTTGAGTCGATACAACAAATCATATTAGAAATGAAGATAGCCGGTTGCTGTGCAAGTAGCCTAGAATGTTTCCATCATATTCTATAAATAAAATAAATAAAAAGTTTATTTAAAGTTTTTTCTTGCTTTCTTTTTCAATTTTTTTTTCTTGTTTTTTATTGTGCATGGTGAAATGAAAGTATCTGGAGAAAACCCGAATTTAAGTTATATTCGACAGTAGCAGTAAAATAGGCAAATCGGGTAATGGTTTTTAGTGGAAAAATAAAAAACAATAACAAATAAAAAAAAAATTCTTGCAGAAATTGTTTTGAAGAGCGCGCTAAAAACTCCACTAAATAATTTTCACTAATAAGTTTCTTGGCCTATCTTTCTATAATAAGCCAGTTCGCTTGCTTTAATTGCTAGAAATAAACTAAAACTCGAAAATTTCAATCCGGTTTTTCTTGATATTGGGGCAACTTTTTGAAAAATTCGATCAGTACTGAAAGGTCATTCTCTCCATTAAGATGAGTTTTTGTGGTAATTTTTTCAAGTTGAAAAACAAAATAAGCCTGCTCGCTCACCTTATTCGTTCAAACGGGAAATTTTAGATGTCCTTCAAATCGATACTAAAGGGTTTGAATATGATATATCACTCGTCTCATTCCGATGATTATTTGTTGTACCTGATTTTGCGTGGAATTAAAACTAGAACCCACCCGAATACAAAGATCCTCACAATTTTCATTGTTCGGAACAACAATCTATTAGACGCAATACGGAATAGTAACTTCGAGTCTGTGTGGTAATATGAGCTTGAAATTATAGCAACAGAATCCAGACAATGAGCAGATGGAGCAGCTGGTGCGCCAGGAGCTGGAACAGCTGGATGCAGACAAGTTGTCAGTGTCCAACGGTAGCCAGATGGGCCAGAGTGCCAATAACAGTGGTGGATTCCAGTCGAAGTCCCCCTCCGCCCTCAGCCGACGATCCCGCGTCTCCCCCGCCCCACCCGCTGACCAGTAAAAAGGAAGGCAGGAGAGAAAGCAGCGGAAGCTAACGAGTGCCATCGCTACTGCACAAATAAACGGGCACATTGAATGAACCAGGAAATTATATTTTTGACGACACGTTTGGAATGAAACTATCATCGAAACTGAGCATTAAAGACTCAATTCACCGTTAAATAGAAAATTAACATATGTTCAAATAATAGTCCCCTATTTTTCTTTCATGTTATTTTAAGCAGTATTCATTTTGAAAAGTTTCCTGTTATAACCTGGCCAGATCTAGTTAAATGAAACATGTGCAGTTCACTTTAATCCTATTCAAAATCTTGTTCAAAGTTGAGACTATTATGCCTATAACGGAGAACCTCAGATGTTCTAGTGCCTTGCAAAGACACTGTATTTCATATCGAAAAGTGCCTCATAGATTACATAACAGTTACTACTAATTATATCGATTATTTTCGCAACAACAGCAGATTTAAAATCAGAAGTAGCTACCCCAAGAAGTGCAATAATAGCTATACATGTAATTGTAAGTAGTGCATTATTAGTGTACTTGTGTATCCAACTCTATACATTCCAAAATAGAGATAAAGTTAGACCATGTTTTTAGTTTGTAGGTTCTGTTGCAAGCAAATGCGCCATGTTAAAATCAGATTATTTATTTTTGAAAAGAAACTTGGCTGCTTATTTGCTTGTCATTAAACAGTTGATAGCGGTTTGGATATCTTTTTGGAGTAAAAAAAAAAGTTTTTAATAGTTTCCAGAACCAGAAAAGATATCACATACTTGCTGATAATAATTAAGAAAGATGGAATTATAGGTTTTATTCAACATGGAGTGAGATAATTTGATTGTAAAATGGAGCTGTGTCTTAATCATACGAGTGAGTTAATAAAATCTATTTTGCTTCTTTTCGACCTTGCGATAAGCAATGGTATTGCAACCGGGTACCAGATGTTTTTTTTATTGAATGCATTTTTCACAGAACTCCAAGTTCAAGCTATATCAAGTTTGTATTTCAATAAAAATTGACTTGTTGGACTCGTTTGTCTGTATATCTTCAGGCTGATTTTCCAAAGCATGGTCTTATCTTCTGTTGTGTATAATTTTTTCTATAGAAGTCGATTGATGCAGTGAAGACTCGTATAGGTTGTTCTGATTTTTTTCAGGAAGTTTTAATTTTCTTTTCAGGTTCAAATATATTTGCGGTTTGATTTTTGATTTATTTTCAAGTCCAGTGCATATCCTTTGCGATAAGGAGGGCAACTCCCCTATCGAGCAGCAGTATAAAGGTCATGAAAAAGGTGATCGACTTCTAGTTTCAACTTGAAAAACGTAATCAACTTAATTTTCAGATTCGCCACCGCTCTGAAAAATTTATCTATTTACTCAGTTTTCTCAAATTGGAGTCATTTTATCAAGAAAATATAAATTATAAACATATACATATATATATTTTTTTCTGCTAACTATTCGAGTTTATGGTTGCCGACTTTAGCGCTGTCGTTCGTTTTAGTTTCCGATTTATGTAACTAGTTTCCGATTTATGTAGTTTGCATATTCCGCTTATATAGGTATTGTAGATCCTATGTGGGCGTTACATGCAATTCCTTCCAAAAAGATTCCTACCGAAAATTGAGTTTCAGTTGAATCGCCATCGGCTGCAATTTTGTCGACTCATTTACCTATTTTTCACCTAAAAATCTCCTATAGGACTCTTAAATCATTCAAATTGGCTGCATTTTTCGAGTGCTCAAACTTAACCCCACTACATATTTAAAAAGACATCTGATTTTTTTTGTTATGCACTTCTTTGAACTTTGTAATTGATAAAATGTTTTGGCACTTTGGAACGTCATGGTTCTTCATCGCAATCTATTATATATTTAAATCCGGGCTTCACTATCTCGCCATGTTTAAGCTTTTTTAACGTATTATTTTTGCATGTTTAAGCTATATCGTATATTGCAATGGTTAAGATTTTTTTCGATTTTCCGATTTGATTTTAGTGGTCATTTTACCGAGTTTAAATTAAGCAGCCCAATATCGAATTAGGGGTTGCGAATTTGCCCCCAATTTTGAATGCCCGAATCATTTTAGTTGACGATATAAGACGATTTTTGAGATGTTTTCAAAACTTTTCAGAAATTTTAAATAACAAAATAATTTATAAAACTTGAAGTTCCCAACCCTGCATTTGGGTGCTGTCGGAGTACTCTAAGGAGTTACAAATCTTGCCTCCAAATATGACTGTTCAAATCTTTGTAGTTTTCGAGATATGACGTTTTTTGTGATTTTTTCGAAAAATTTTCAGAAAACAGATATTAATTTTTTTTCGCAAAATCTGAAAATCCCAACCCTGTAGTTGGGTCCTGTCAGAGTACTCTCAAAGATTGCAAATCTTGCCTCCAACTATGACTGCTCAATTCATTGTAATTTTGTAGAGATCTCGAGTCACTTGTCTTCGTGTGTAGACAATCGCTTTAACACCTGTTTCCGAGTGATGCTTTTTTGGTATTTTGATAAGTTTGAGAATTTTGAGAGGTCGGTATTCATTCTGAGTTGCACAAAAATTGCCGGAGTGGGCGGTGATACTGTTGCTAATTATGTCGTTCGAGCTTACGATACCCTTGCATCGTTGAACTATACCTCTGTTTTTGAATAGATTGTGCCATTCTGCCAGATTCACACAGCGCAACCTTCCGGAGACACGAAAAAGAACGAATAAAGGCCTTATTAACGAAAAAGTATTGCGAAGGAGGGTAGGAATATTTTGGAATTTTTATTTTCAAAATGTCGATTGAAAAGTGAATATTTCTGAGAAATACAAAAAGACGGCCATTTTGACGAAAAACGACGAAAAAGTAGAACAATGACAAATATTGTGAAAAACGGTCGCACAAGAGACGGAAAATACGAAGCCTCTTATCGTGGTAACAACACACGATAAGACCCTTATCGGCGGATATTAGTGGAGAAGGAAGCTTCAGTAGGGAAGGAATATACCACGGAACCCTCCCGTACCACAAATTGGAAGAGATAAGAGCGTTATCGCAGGAATATTACGGGAGCGGAGGCTTGGTCCCCCAGAGACTGTTTTATGTGAATGGACTATATAGAACTGACTTTATAGCTAATTGGATGTCGTGAAACTTTAAACTATCACCGGTATAGTTTGAAATTTTAGAATATGAGTAGCTAGAAAGAGAAAGAGGAAAGGGTCAATCCATCTCCAACGGATTTAATATAGAACTGCCACACAAAAACATGTTAAAATAAGTTGTTCGAGCCGTGTTTTTAATAACAATCACGTAGTCTGAGGATCCGAGACTCAGCTATGTGGTTGTGTTCGCATATAAACGAAAGCTGATCAAAAGTCGTTTGACTGATGGCCTAAAAATGGCAACTTTTTACTTTGCCCTAAACAGACCAGAAAATCAACTGGCAAGGTCGAGACGGTAAAAAACGAGTAAGATTAAGGTAACTGAACGTAGTGGAAAGGAGAAGGCAGAGATGTTAAAGGAAGATTTGGAGAGAAACGTGACGTTGTGTCTCCCCAACAGCTTCTGCAGGAACAGAGAATCTAACGTGGATCCCCTACCTTGTTGCAAGCAGAGGGTAGAAGAGCAGAAGTGTTGGAGGACGGCTTCCAGCAGCGTCAGGATATTTAACGACGTGTTGCAGGACACGGAAACTGAGAGTGCAGAGTCAGTATCACAGGAGGATCAAGAAGGAGGATCAGTATCACAGTATCAAGAAATGGAACATTGACGAATGACCGAAAAACAAGATGCAAAAGGAGACGAAATTAAAAGAATTTAGAAGTTTTAGAAGTTCTAAACGACGAAAAAAGAAGGAAACAAAGGAGTGATGAAGAAAAAGTTAAAACTCAGAATTGTTTTATGTGTGTGAAAAAACTCAAGTGAGAAACCAAGCAACCAAGTTGTATTTGAAAACTGAAACATTTAGTTGAGTTTTTTAAATTATTGCAATTATAAATTTGCATTTTGATTTTAGTTGAGTGGCTTTAGAGACACTCACTAACTAATTATTTAGAAAGGCTTGAGTGAAGGAGTATATTTCAATATTCCAGCCTACATGACTGTTTTTAATCAGCTAGGGGAACTGATCACTTTGTGGTGACATGAAAGGCTTGGGTAATCTCTCGAAGAGGGAGATTGTTTCATTGTTCTTTCTAACCACAGAGTTTCTTAATTTTAATATTCAGGACAATAACAAGCAAGATTTCCGAAGGGAAGAAGCATAGTAGGACAATTTTAGCTTGTTGGTTGGCAGGACTGTCCTGCAAGCCAACACCTTTTAAATCTAAGAGAAAAAGTTTAAATCGGGACATTGACATTGGAAGTCGAAAAATATGTTTTTATCTTAGGTCATATCCTCAATGTGCAGATTAGTGAAAGAATTTGAAGGCTATAGTGATGTGGTATGATGCCAATTATATTCTGAAGTGAGTCGATGTGACGTGGATAAAAGTAATTTCGTGCATTTTGTAAATTCTGTTCGATGACACTGTATCTATTTTACGAACATTGAGTGATTCAATGAGGACATTGACCGGACTGTCCGGGGAGTATGTGACATGTGACATTCGACCAGAATGGACAAAATGCAATCTCTGCAGATTTCGAATTTTTAGCAGCGGACCTTCCGAGTTAGTGATTTTGAAGGATTAACGACGTTAATCGGATGATTAGTAGAATGGTGAAGGTCAAGATATTCAAGTATTTTGAAATTTTAAATTTTCGAAGTGATGTAGTAACATTTCTGAGAAACGTCAGAAACGTCCATTTTGGCGGAAGAGCTAAAAAGAAACAGAACAACATCAGTTGCGATCGTGAGAACAACGGAAATTGTGATTAAAAAAACGACAACGAATCACGGAGTTGACAGAGAACGTTCCGAGTTGCAACTATTGTGTCACTACAATAGTTGCAAGGCCGTTGCAGACAACGGTGAAGGGTGGAAGACAGCCTTCCGGGTTACGGAGAAATCAAGATTAACGTGCTTGATTCAGTGTATTCAAGAATCCGGAAGGGTTTCGGGACTGAAACTTTTATCCTTTTATATAAACTTTTAGCTTCCTGTCATGTCCTGAATTGAATTTAATTAACAACTGGATTCATTTTGATAAGGATGAGAAGCTAGGAGTTGGGGGAAAGGGTTGAACCATCTTCGATGGAGATGATGATTTTTATCTACTCAACAAAAACAATAAATAATTCAATAAGTAGTAGTAGCCTTGTTTTTAGGAGTGACCTCGTGGTCTGGGGATACTGAGACCCAGCCATGAGCTCACTATTTTTGCATGTAATTGAGTTAATTTGAGTGTTTTGACCGGAGCCGAAAGCAGTAACGTTTTTTGTCGACCCGATGTTAGAAAAGACCACCGAAAGTACTGGCTTGGTAGGGACGGTGAAAAGCATGCAAAGCTCTGTTTAGACGTTAGCCAGTCGTCTTAGGATTTAGTTTTGTTTTCCGTCGATATGTATCTTCCGGGCGAATGTTACATTGGGGATCTGATTAAATATTTCAAAAATTCTTATTAAGTTCCGGACGCACGGGAATTAAGTTGAATTCTATTATATTATATATTTAAATGCGGGCTTACTATCTCGCCATGTTTAAGCTTTTTCAACGTATTATTTTTGCATGGTTAAGCTATATCGTATATTGCAATGGTTAAGAATTTTTTTTCGATTTTCCAATTTGATTTTAGCGGTTATTTTACCGAGTTTAAATTAAGCAGCCCAATATCGAAATAGGGGTTGCGAATTTGGCCTCCAATTTTGAATGCCCGAATCATTTTAGTTGACGAGATAAGACAATTTTTGACATTTTTTCTAAAATTTTCAGAAATTTTTAATAACAAAATAATTTACTAAATTGAAGTTTCCATCCCTGTAGTTAGGTCCTGTCAGAGTACTCTCAAAGATTGCGAGTCTTGCCTCCAAGTATGACTGCTCAATTCTTTGTAGTTGAGATATGACGTTTTTTGTGATTTTTTCAAAAAGTTTCAGAAAACTCATTTTTAAAAAAAAAAACCTGAAATTCCCAACCCTGTAGTTGGGTACTGTCAGAGTACTATCAGGGATTGCGACTCTTGCCTCCAAATATGACTGCTCAAATCCTTGTACTTATCGAGATATGACGTTTTTTGTGATTTTTTCAAAAGTTTTCAGAAAACTGAAATTATGATTATTTATTAAGAATCTGAAATTCCCAACCCTGTAGTTAGGTCCTGTCAAAGAACTCTCAAAGATTGCGAGTCTTGCCTCCAAGTATGACTGCTCAATTCTTTGCAGTTGAGATATGACGTTTTTTGTGATTTTTTCAAAAATTTTCAGAAAACTTTTTTAAAAAAAAAACTGCAATTCCCAACCCTGTAGTTGGGTACTGTCAGAGTACTATCAGGGATTGCGAATCTTGCCTCCAAATATGACTGCTCAAATCCTTGTACTTATCGAGACATGACGTTTTTTGTGATTTTTTCAAAAATTTTCAGAAAACTGAAATTATGATTATTTATTAAGAATCTGAAATTTGCAACCCTGTAGTTAGGTCCTGTCAGAGTAATCTCAAGGATTGCGAATCTTGCCTCCAAATATGACTGCTCAACTCTTAGAGTTTTCGAGGTATGACGTTTTTTGTGATTTTTTCAAAAATTTTCAGAAAAATTGAATTCTTTTTCTTTACAAATCTGAAATTCCCAACCCTGTAGTTAGGTCCTGTCAGAGTACTCTCAAGGATTGCGTATCTTGCCTTCAAATATGACTGCTCAACTGTTTGTAATTTTCGAGGTATGACGTTTTTTGTGATTTTTTCAAAAAAATTTTCAGTTAATTTATATTAATTTTTTTTCGCTAAATCTGAAATTCCCAACCCTGTAATTAGTTCCTGTCAGAGTAATCTCAAGGATTGCGAATCTTGCCTCCAAATATGACTGCTCACTTCTTTGTAGTTTTCGAGATATGACGCTTTTTGTGATTTTTTTTCAAAAATTTTCAGCAAACTTAAAATATTTCTATTTTTTAAAAATCTGAAATTCCCAGCCCTGTAGTTAGGTCCTGTCAAAGTACTCTCAAGAATTTCGAATCTTGCCTCCAAATATCACTGCTCAGTTCTTTGTAGTTTTCGAGATGTGGCGTTTTTTGGGATTTTTTCAAAATTTTCAGAAAGTTTAAATTAATTATTTTTCAAAATTTGAAATTCCCAACTCTATAGTTCGTTGTTGTCAGGGTACTCTAAAGAGGTGCAAATCTTGCCACATGCGACTGCTAAACGTGACTGCTCAAATGCTTTTAGTTTCCGAGATGTGACGTTTTTCGATTTTTTCAAAATTTCTCAAAGAACTTATCTACAAAGAAATTCTACTAATTCTAATTCTTCTAATTAGAAAATTTGAAACTACTAACTTGATGAAGATACAACCTTATTGTCAGCGTACATCCAGGCCTTTCAATTCTTGCCTCTTAATATGAATGCTCAAATCGTCTAGTTTCCGAGATAAGACGTTTTTTTAGTGTTTTTTTTTGGGAATCTTAGGTTTAAAAAAATTCTCAAAATTTTGGATTCCTAACCCTATAGTAGGGTGCTCTCAGGGACTCTCAGTGGCTGCAAATCTTGCTTCCCAATTTCTCCAGAGGCCCATTAAGTTTTCGAGATGACGCTTTTAAAATGGGAATTTAAAAAAATTTTAAAGTTCGAAATTACCAACCCTGTAATTGGGTGCAGTCAGAGTACACTAAAAGTTTGCAGATGTTGTTTCCAATATATGCGGTTTTTGATGAGTTGTGCGTTAATCCGAAGGTGCGTTAATTGCAAGTGGTGTAAAATTCAGCCTTGCCTCTGTGTTGAAAGTTTGTTTTTCTTACTCCTGTAATTTAAACACGTACCTGTGTTGATTCAGTTCTTTTTTTTCTTTGCGATAAGCAAGGATTTTGCGATCTGGTACAAGACTTTTTTCCCGTAAATAACTTTGTCCACAAGATCTGCTTTTCTAGAGGATCTTCACTTCTAGTATCTTCCTCCAAAAATTAGTTCACCACTGTTTCAGGTAGTAATTATCTTTCCAAAAAATGGGTCATTTTTTTCGTGTTCGTGGTTTTCTTTCTAGTTCCTGTCGGTTTATTTTCCGTTTTTTTTAAACGCCAATTTTTATAGGGTTTTATTGGTTTACTTTCGAAAGCATGGGTTTTGTTCCAATTTAAACAATTTTAACTATAGTAGGAATTTCACATATTTGTAAATTTGCTATGTCTGATTTTGAGTTTTTTTTTTATTTTATAATGATTTTTTTTGACGATCTGGAGAAAGTGTGTGTGGGGGGAATTTTCGACCCATATTTTTGGATTTTCTACATTTTTTTGAAAAGTACTCTCTCCAATCTGAGATTTGGGTTTCAATGGATAGAAATGGTTGAGGGAAGCTCCCATGCTTTAGCGGTTACGCCCAAATTTTTCAACTCAAAAATGTATGGCCCTTAAAAACTCAATTTTTTTGATTTTTTTGGACATCTTTTGAAGTTTTGACTTTTTTTCAAATACTACCTTCCTAAGATTGAAATTTTAGTTTCAAAATAAATTACCACTGGTGTGGAGTTCCCCTTCATATGCTGTTACACACAAATGTTTTCACACTAAATTCTATGACCCTCAGAAAAGTCAAATTTACAATCTTTTGAACGTCTTTTTTGAATTTTTTTGGCTTTTCCCGAAGACTACTCTCCCAAATCTGATGTTTTGGTTTTTATGAGTAGAAAGAGTTGTGGAAAGCTCCGTTGCATAAATGATTCAGCCCAAATTTGACAGTTTTTTTGAAACTCGATTTTTCTCGACAACTATCCGCCTAATTCTGATATTTTAGCTTCAATCGAAAAAAAGTGTAATGGGGAGCCCCTTTTCAGAAGCAATCACGCCATATTTTGTTACATAAAAATTTATGACCTTCGGAAAATTCAAAATTTCTATTGACCGTTTTTAGAAAACTTTTCGACTTGTCTCGAAAACTACCCTCCCAAATTTGACGGTTTGGTTCCAATGAGTAGAGAAAGTTGTGGGAAGCTCCGCTGCTTAAGTGGTTACGCCTAACGCTCTGAAAAAGAAAAACAAATTACCCTTGTCCTTCCGCATCAGAACAAAAAATTCAAAAATTATCAAAAAGGGTATTTCCAGCTCTAGCTGGCCTCTAGTATTCAAACAGCTTCAGTTTATGATGTATCAACTTAGCCAACTTGTTTTGCGTAAATTTTAGAGCAAGGCATATCCATTTGGGATTATGTGTTTCAGTTCGGATGGGTCGTAAAAACTTAAATTTTATAACTTTTTTAAGACAACACTTTTTATTTACGGCTCAACAGGTTTCGACCGAAGTTTGTCTCCTTTTTTGCCCCTCGGTAAATGATTTCCATTTATTAAGGCCTATTTATGAATTTTATCCGATACCAATATGAAGTTTTTGTAAACTATTTTTCAACTTTTCAATATACTTTTTCAAGTAATTTTTTCCAACATAGTTTTCAGAAATATTTTTGACTTGTTTTTTTTTTCATTCACAAAGTTGAAGCACAATGTGTTTTTTTTTGCATCCCAAGTGTTGCATACGAAGCTCCGCTTCGCCTCTGTGTTAGAATTTTTGACCGTTTTATAGAAATTTTCCAAATCTTACACAATCTGGAATGCAAAGTTCCATTAATGAAAGAACGGGTTGTGATAATTGTTCCTGCAGATGCAGCGATTCCTCAGCTTTTTGTAAATCACACGTTTCGTGCCGCATCAGTATAGAAAACTCTATTCAATACTAAACACGTACCTCCAGATTCAGCTGCGCCTGTATTTGTTTTTTTTATCGAGACTTTCGAAAATTTTGGTTCACCAAGTTTTTGTCATTATCTACAATTGTCTTACTTTTTTCACCTGTTTTTATGTTTGTTTTGTATCACCTGTGTTAAATTTTTTTGGCTTATATCTAAAAGTTGTATTCGGCTTCATTGATATCGGCTTGTTGTACCATAGTATGAGCCCCTCTTTTGCGGCATTTATGTGTATGTCTTGAATATTTTTCAGGGTCTTTTTTTTTTCATTTGAAGCTATGATTATGAATGATAGCGACTCATCTTGTAACTCTACATAAATTAGAACGCATTTTTAGCTGCTTGCAATCTAAGAATACAGAAAGCTTGAGAACAGTACAAAACATGGCGCTATGCTGTAGCTAAGTGGTTGGGAGGAATCAATACTGAATATGAGTTCAAATTACGAATCCTGTAGCCTGAAAAACCATAGTTTAGATAAGGTTAAAATATATATTTTTTTAATATTCAATTTTATCATATCTGATTCTGTTTATGTAATACGTAATATTATTTTGAAAACATTGTAATTTGATTTTCCTCAAGGCACTTTTTTGATTTTTATCGGTTTTTTTTCCTTGGCCAATTTTTTTTGCACGTGCAAAATGCAGAGTCGTCTTTGTCCTCATTTGTGTTGACATTGTAGCTTAAGCCTATAGCTGTTGGTTTTAACAACAGCGAAATTTTTTGGTAATTTGGCAATATTTTTTTGTAGCAAAATTTGTTCACGAATTCAATCCGCGCCTCTGATTCCTGTGTATCTTGGATTGTACTATATAGCTCCAAGAAACAAGGTTGATCAACAACGGAAGTAAAAAACCACGAATTGCATCTTCAACTTTGTCAAGATAGTTTTTTGTACGCATAGGTAGCTTGGTGTGATTATACGATGCAAATAAGTTTTCAACATAATTCGCAAATATAAGCGCTACTTTTTGTGGCACTTGTGAACTATAAGGCTACATTAGCAGTATAATTACATGTTCTGAGACGTTTGATCAGCAACGAGTTCAGACTGCTGATGCTTTTTTATTCATCAATGGAGCCATAAAAAGCTTTTTTTCATAAAAAGTTTGATAGTTAAATCCAATTTCAGAAATTTTTCATCATCTATTTGCGAGATTTTGAAATGCATATTTTATACGCAATTTGTTTTTATATATTCTTACTTCTTACATCCAAGTTAGTGTGATGTCCTTTAGTCTAAAACATTTCAACTTATTACATGTAAAAAACCCTTATGGTCAAAAGAAAACGCCGTCCTTTTGGCACACTAAGGTCCAGGGTCAGAATCCTTGCCGAAACTTTTTTTTTTAAATTAACTTTACAATTGAAATTTTTCCGGTAAAAAATGACTTTTCGTTCTTTCGTTCATTTTGCGGCATAGTTGCCAGATCACGGAAGCGAGTATCATGGCTATAAACAAGTATCATGGTAGTTAGTGTTGAAGTCTAAGGGAGACTTGAAACTGCTGAAAGTTTCTTAGAAAAATAAATTCGTTGGCTCAATTTGTGTCTGCTCATAGATTGTCGACTTTGTTTGTTTCAGCTTTGTAAACTTTGTCTCCGCTGCTATTTTAAAAATCAAGTATCTTGCTTGGAATTTTTGGCTAGATGTTTTGCTTGATAAAAACGGGTATAATGAAAGTGTATGTATTTGGGTGTTTTTTGTTGAAATGCTTCGGAAAATTTTTCTAATTTTTGCAAAGGTTTTAGTTCACTCCAAACTATTCTTTAATTTTTCAAAAAAAAAGTATCAACGAAAGACCTCTTACTCCTCAGTGTGCTTGTATACTTCTCGAGCCTATTTTTTCACCTCTCTGTCTACAGCCTTCAAAAAAGTCTGCGTGGGAATATTTGACCAATACTGTTTTTGTGTTTTTTTTTCCGAAAAACTACCCTCCCAAATCGAAAATTACCTTCCAAAATTTCTCCAAAACAACCCTCACCCCTTGCATCAGCGGCTGCGCACAATTTTTTACACAAAAACTTATGGGCGTCTGAATAGTCAAAGTTTTGAAAATTTAACCGTTTTTTGAATCTTTTTGACTTTTCTCTTGAAAAATTTTCCCAAAATCTGAGGTTATGGGCTCAGTAGAGATAGCGGCTAATGGTCAGCCCTCAACCATTAGCGGACACTTATAAAATCTTTCACACAAAAGTTTTCGCCCTCGGATATGTCAATCGTTTGGTTTTTGACAGTTGTTTTTAATTTTTTGAGTTTTCTCGAAAACTATTCTATCAAATCTGAGATAAAAAGTTCAATCTAATGAACCCGTTGCAAAGATTTTTCCTGCAGAAGCGGCGACTCTCTAGCAATTTGCTTAAGAAATTGATAAGTCCTTGGGGAAGTTTTCTTTGTTCTCAATTTTTTTTTTGTAGAGAAACGATTAAAGTTTTGGGCAAAGCACAATTTTGAAATTACCTATTTCATCCCGAATCAATATAACAAATTCAAAAAACCAAAAAACTAATTCCAGCTCTAACTGGGCCCCTAGCTATTTTCTATCGAGTCATAAAAAATCATGATTCAACTAGTTTTTCATTGTTTTCATTTTTCCGATTTTATGTTTTTTTTTGTTTGTGTTGTAGCACGGTTTTGGCTCTGTTTTGTTGTGTTTGTGATGTCTGTTTTTGTTTGTGTTGTAGCACGGTTTTGGCAAACGGTTTTGTTTTTGGAAGTTCCCAGCAGACTTAGAAAAATAATTGATGATTCAGTTTACTCAATTTGGGGTATTATCAGACATGAAGAATTCTATAAACGCAAGATGTTTTCGAACGATAAACCGTTTCTTTTTTCGAAGTTCACTACCTTTTTCTTTTTTTTTCTAGTTTTGTTAACACGCCCAAAAGTTAAACAAATTTGAATAATTATTTTTGTTGCTTTTAAGAGTCTATTGTTTTCTTCCTATAAATAGGAGATAGAAATTTCCGAGATTCAGTTAACATCAACATATTTACAAACTTTGGCCCATGTTTTCGTGTCTTATTTTTTTGTTAGTTTTTGACTTTTCGATTTCTGGCTAGTTGATATCACCCCAAGTATTACTATAAAACTACTGGTTGATGTTACTATGAAATATCATTACACCCGAATGGTTGATAATACTATAAAATAGTTAATGATTTGATGTTCAGAAATGAAACTTTTCGAGTTTAGTTGAGGTAACTTTCTGGAAGTAAAACACACTTATCTTAAAACAGCTAAAATTTTAAGAGTGGTTATTGAGAAGCAGATCGGCCTTGAGTAGACAAGGAACTGAACTGTCGATTAAGATGGAAAGTAAAATAAAAAAAAGAGTGACACGAATAAATAGAACGCAATTTGGTGCGTAACTGAGAAAGTGAACAAATTTGGCGGAAAAAATAGACATTCAGTTTGTAATCTAATTGCATAGAAATTACCAGTCTGGATTTTTTTAGACCCGTCTATTACAGACCCGTCTTCTTGTAATTCATCAGAAAGCCAACAATCAAAATGCAGAGAGAATTGAACATCAAATTCTACCTAAAACCAACGTCATCGTTCTACCTAATTGCCATTTTGCCAAAATTAGTAAGTGGGTCAACTTGCAGAAAATCAGAATTTTTTATTTGATTAGCTGCGTTTTTTCAAGCGCTAAGGCATTGCTGCTCGTGAAAAGTTTAATAGTTTATAGATAATTCTTTTACTGCAGGTGTTTTGCTGTTTAAGTCTGACTTTTTCTTAGATAAAACACAGGTTGTGTAGGTGAAGTATAAAAAGTACTATATTGATTCGTAAAATCAGTCCTATATTCTCTAACTACCAATTCTAAAAGATCTGAAGATATAATATAACCTCAGATGGCAATTAAAATATTGTTCCCGCTTTTCCGGCAAACCGACACATGGGCTCATTAGATTTTTTTCCTTAGATCGATTGACGCGACTTTGTTTGAAAATATTGAGCTTTTGAAAAAAACGGATTGCTCTAGTTTTTGGTTTTTCAAGTGTAACCCTCCACTTTCCATATAAAGCCCAATGTGAAAAAGTTTGCGTCTGTTTTTAAATGTAAACTGAAACTATAAATGCAGTAAAACCAAAGCCAAAAAAGAAAACATGGCCAAGCGGTCTAAGCGGAAGTCCAAATCTAGTTCGAGCTCCCCTCCCTGGCGTAGGTTTGCTACGAGCCCCCCTCCCTGGGGTAGGTTTGAAAACAACGAGCTCATAAAAAAAAACGGATTGCTCTAGTTTTTGGTTTTTCAAGTGTAATCCTCCACTTTCCATATAAAGCCCAATGTGAAAAAGTTTGCGTATGTTTTTAAATGTAAACTGAAACTATAAATGCAGTAAAACCAAAGCCAAAAAAGAAAACATGGCCAAGCGGTCTAAGCGGAAGTCCAAATCTAGTTCGAGCTCCCCTCCCTGGCGTAGGTTTGAGCTCCTCCTCCTCCCCCCCCCCCCCCCCCACCAAGGCCATATAGCCATTTAGTTGTTAATACGTAAAGGGTTTCGATGGCTTACCTTATTTTTACTAGTATTGCGTAATTATTACGTAATAGTTATGCAATAATTACTTAATAATTACGTAATTGTGTTAAAGCTACGAAAGCCCGTATACCCTACCCTTATAAATGTAAACCAAAAAACCAATCGATTTTGACCTTGTTTGACCTCGAAAAAACAGTTTTTTGGCTACTAATTTTCGTGTTTGCTG